>NC_079225.1:23957114-24172114 GCF_029633865.1 Lampris incognitus
TTGCTTTTGAATGTGGACACACTTGTGGTGGACCTCAGGTCAGCAGGCAGCTTATTCCAGAGAGCAGGACAACAGTAACTGAAGGCACCCTCACCAGACATGGATGTAATTCTGGGTACAGCTAGAAAATCTCTGCCTGATGACCTGAGAAGCCTGATCAGGTTATAATCAGTGAGCAAGTTAGAAATGTACTGAGGAGCCAAACCATTAAGAGCTTTATAGATTTAGCAGGATTTTGAAAGTGATTCTGTTTTGTACCAGGAGACAATGAAGTGATTTCACTACTGGAGTAATATGTTTGAATTTTCATGTACGTGTAAGGACTCTGGCTGCTGCATTTTGAATAAGCTGGAGCTATCCTACTGACTGGATAATTCTGGAAATAGAGCATTACAGTAGTCTAACCTGCTTGAAACTAATGCATGAACCAGTTTCTAAGAGTCAGTTTGAGATACATAAATATTCTAAGTTTTGATAGATTTTTTTAACATGATAAAACATTGTTCTGGTGATATTGGTGATGGGATTTTCAAAATTGAGATCAGTATCCAAAATAATGCAAAGGTTTCTGACTTGCTCACTGTATTTCAGAAACAGTGTTGCTAAGTATGAATAAATTTTCTGTCTGTGACTTTTAGGACCAACTATCAGTATCTTGGTCTTGTCTGCATTGAGCTGTAAAAAGTTTCTGGACGTCCAGCATTAATATCAATACAGTTTACTAATTTATTAACAGGACCGAGATAACCAGAGGGAAGGAAAATGTACAATTGTGTGTCATCGGTATATGAATGGTAGGATATGTAATGTTTCTTTATGCTAATACCAAGCAGAAGCATGTATAAATTAAAGAGCATTGGCCTAAGGACTGACCCTTGTGGAACCCCAGAGAAAATTGTTTCAGCAGATTTAAAACTACCAATTGAAGCTCCTGTCTTTTATGTAGGATGATACCCAGTGAACAACAGCACCAGTTAGGCCAAATTAATCATGAAGCCTTTGAATTAAAATTTCATGGTCAATAATGCCAAAGCCAGCAGTGAGATCAAACAATGATAAAACCGAAATTCTCTGTGAATCACTGTGGATCTTAAGGTCACAGATCACAGATCTTAAGGTCACGAGAGGGAGAAGCGGCAGCCACACACGACGCCAGTGGCACTCTCTGACTTAAACAGATAGAAAAGGGCAAGAAATAAAACCCTCTGATTTTCTGTATGGGTTTACTCCCGTAGCCTATTCCTATTAGATAACAGCTCACAAAATTCTTACAAAAGAAAAAAAAGAAAAGGAAAACACTAGATAGAGAATGAGAAGAAGTACAAGATACGGATTTTATAACTAGACCCAGGGACGGCTGGTATAAATGTGCTAACAGCGCTAAGCCCCCCTCCCCCAATTTTTTACAATAAAGAGAAAATGATTGTTAAAAAAAACATTAGAACAGATTATTTTAAATTTTTGTGGAACTTAAGAGCGGCAACAGCACTAGATAGTCACAAGAAAAACACAAAACACATCTAAATGGGCTATTTTTTTACAGCCCAAACACAACTGTGTCAGCTTCCATTCATATTCTTGTTACGTGAGTGACAGGTGTCTTGGCACGCCCCCTTGATTCGTTGATCATGTGGGCTAAATTCAGTCCGCCCACAGGCCGCTGACTTTTGACCAATGACATGTAACCCTGTTGAAATTTATTAATTATTTTCAGATATCATTTTGAATAAATAATTTCATAGTTTGATAAATAGAATTTACAGTTAAAATGTTAAGATTCATTGACCAGCAATGAAGTTATGATTTTGCTCAATGAGAGAAATGCATATTGGGTAATGTTCATGTTTTACTGCATACAGCATTTAAAAATGTTAAATATTTGTTGTGTAATAATATATGTGAACATGCTTTAAAAATGCCTGTAAGAATAGGAAGAAAGAGGTACGCAAATGTTTGTGAATTTAGTTTATTTCTGAAATTCTGGTGAATGAGCCAATCACATTGGAGGTCAAAGGACAAGGAAGTGAGTGGAGGAGAGAAAACGTGAAGACAGGGTATGAGACGAGAGAGTTGAGAGAGAGCGGCGAACGAGTAAGACGTGTCAAGCGCGTTGTCTGCTGAAAAGGGAAACACGAAATGTTATGTTAAACTGTACACCATTTTTAGTGAAAGTGTTCAACCAGGACTCTTATACTAAACTTTAATGGTGATCGTTCTGTCCGTTTTGAGTGAACTACTCAGCACAAGAAAACAGAAATAAGTTCTGCTGACTTAGTGGCTAGTGCTTTTGCATGGACTTTGCTAACAAGCTAGCGACCATCGACCTCGACTAGTAAAGCCTGTGCGGAACTGCGAAACGGACGACGAACAAAGACCCCGACGGAGCCGGATAGCGTTGCCGAGTGGTGGACTTTGCCGAGATCGTCAGCTGCGTGAGTCTTCTCTTCATCGTGAATCTTCTTGTCATATCTCCTCCTGCTGCCGCCGCCTTGGACCTTGTATATTTGAGGCTACATTCCATTGAGTAAAGGTACCGTTCTTTTGGGGTTTTTTTTACCTGCGTGGTCAAGCAGCCATTTTGTTTAAGGCTACAACGTTCACAAGCTACACTCAGGCCTGGATATTTGAAATTAGGCTAGGTTATTGCCGGCTATTTTCTTTTCTTGGGCCCTTATGTTTTCAATGTGTAGGTGAATGCATTTGACTGGGAGATTTCAAAAGATATTTGAAAACGAAGCATTTAAACACCGAACAATATTTTCCAAGTAAATATTTTATACTTTTTTATAACACAGTTGTGGTGAATGACTACTTTTGATATTTCAAGTTAATTAAGAAAAAGAGTATTTTCTGTTTAAAAGTGGAAGAGTGTTTAAGGGTTACAAGTCATTCTAGACGTTTTAATTTAATTCTAAAGTGTATGAATTAACGCTTAAATAGTGATTTTAAATGAAAAAGTATTGCATATAGCCTAATAAGTAGCAATTACACACACACAAGTTAAACACTGATATGTTTATTAGTGAAACCCCACTTATTTGATTGATTGGATAGATGCTAGAGAGGCGCTACAGACAGCACAGACAGTACATACAGTGACGTGCTACTTGTGTGAGAGTGGGGAGGGAGAAGGTGAGCGACTGTAGCAATGGCGGCCGCGGGCGTTAGCATGAAACAGGTGTATTGTTTACTTTCTGATCAATTTTCTTCAATGTCTTCGGAGGAAAAATTGGAAGTGAACAGACTGGGGACACATCGTCCAAACGGTGTTAAAATAACACGAAAGGACAAACGACAAAATCGTAAGTTTTATGTTACTTGGTGACGGCCCGGCAGCCTGTCCAGGGCGTCTCCCCGCCCACCGCCCAATGACTGCTGGGATAGGCTCCAGCATCCCTGCGACCCTGACAGCACGCTCAGCATTTCGATAATGGATGCATCGATGGTTTCAACGAAAGGACTGGCTAACGGCAAGTGTAGCTAAAAATGAACTTTTTCCGTTTCCCATGCTTGCTTTTTGGGGGAGACGCGGCTTGGACCCAACAAGGAATTGCGGATTTGAAACATTTAAACGTCAAATTAGGAAACATGAAAGCAGCACAAGTCACATTGGACATAGCGTAAAGCTGTCGATGCTGGGTGAAGTTAACGTCGCCTGTCAACTTGACGAGGGCCACCGCATTTCTATACAGAGAGACAACGAGCTAGTCAAGAAAAACGGGCATTCATTATCACGGATTGTGGACTGTATTAAATTGTGTGGGGCACACACTGCGGGGGTCCGACGAATCTCCGACTTCACTCCAGCGGGGCGTGTTTCTGGACCTCGTTGACCAGTTGTCTTTTTTTGGACAGCCAGGATCACCTGTCAAACACACGGGCTGCCAAGTACGCGTGTCGTCTAAGACAAGCCAAAATGAGTTGCTTGGTTGTATGTTAGCTGTTTATGGACAAAAACTGGCCGATGAAATATCGCAGGCACCATTTGTGGCTGTGCAAGTTGATGAGACAACCGATGTGGTTTGTGTAAGCCAGAGCACCTTTTCTGAAACATTGAAATAAACACAAACAGCCGTCACAACCCCGATGACATCTGCAGAGTCAGAGAGGTGTCTCAGTACACTTAAGAGGATCAAATCATTCCTCCGAAGTACTATGGGACAGGATAGGCTGAAGGCCCTGGCTATGCTGTCTATTGAGCGGGACTTCATCCAAAAATCACCGGCGATTAACCTGTTCGCATCCCAGGAAGGTCGTCGATGTGAGCTTCTCTTCAAACAAGGTAGGCCCAAGCCTATAGACCTCTTGAAAGACCATCAGACACGTTTAGCTTTCCTGTCTACATATTACTTGTCTCTCTTCTATAATGGCCGTTATTTTTGCTGTGCTTACCAAATTGTTTTACTCGGGACATGTTTGACACAGTGTGTTGCAAAACAGTTGTGATAAAAACAGTTGTAGTATTCACTGGCAGTCGCTTCAGTTGGGGCACGTTTGGTTGTGAATCCCTAGTGAGCCCTTTTCTGGCATTGTAGGCTACATGATTCTGCATTCTGTTCTGTCATTCTTGCGTATGTTGTTCTTGTTAAAGATGGCGTGTGCTAATGTGTACAGAGAAAAATAGTCAAATGATGTGTGTGTGTGTGTGTGTGTTGTATCTCTCTCATGAGAGAGAGTTTTGGCATAAGGCCATTCTTATACTTCTCTATAGTGTTGTTGTAGAGTACTTGCAAGGTATATAATGTTGCTCTGAATTGGCATCTCATATGTTATGTTGCTGCAGTATGAACTACAGATGGGTATACTATATTTGTTAGCCCACCGTCCCAATATGACCACCAGCCGTCACTGACTAGACCTAAATATTCAAAACTCAGATGATTGCTAAAAGCCACAGATTTAGAGCAAAGCATATCATTAGATAAAACAACAACCCTCTGCACTACCTATTAGTCCGAGTACAATGTACAAAATTGTAGCAGGTGATGTCTCAATCAGCTCCTTATTACCAGTTTGCTCAAACCAGGTTTCTGTTATGAGGATATATTCTAGTTAGTGAGCAATAATTATGTCATTAATAATGAAAGTCTTTTTAGCTAGAGATCCAACATTAAGCAATGCAAGTTTAAAAGTGCAAGGAGGAGGGACTTTAACATCAGGAATGTTCATGCGGGCATAATCAGATTAAAATAGTCTTGATGCATGCTCAATAATCCAGGTAAGAAAATCAAAGAAGGTTGAATCAGTTCATCTGGATGCAACGTTTATTGACAGATACGTTTCATCATTCAACTGACATCTCCAGTCTAAACTGACTGCAGGCATCCCCACCCCTTATAAACAATACAGTTGCCTAACGACCGAAACCATCGACCAGTTTCATATGCAAATATGGGTGTGACCACTAACTAGAGTTTCAGAGGCCATGTGTACTCTTCACAGAGGATTACGAAATGTTGCAATCACAGCATTGTAAGATGGCGACAGACTCCACGTTCAAACCATCCTTCCTCCCTATCAAGGATGTGCACGTCCTCATCCCTGAAAGAGTGACCGCTGGCCTGTAGATGGGAGATGTAGACTGCGGAGTCCTGGCTTGATGTGTTAGCTCATGTGTTGTGCCATTATACCTTTGTCCCCATCTTACAATGCTGTGATTGCAACATTTCGTAATCCTCTGGGATGAGAACGAGACTTTTTGGATTCTCACGAGAATTATTTGGGCTGTAGGAGGAGCTGGTGGTACAAACAGGAGGTGAAGAGGTCACTGGGGACAACAAAGAGCAATCAGCTTTTAAGCTCGGCTCATCTCTTCTTGATTGATGGCGCCCATTAATTTTGTTTAATGACATCAAAGCTCAGGAGAGAAAACAAGTTTATGGGGAGTGTAATGCCCAATGAACACCGCTGAGCATGGTGAATTTTTGTCCTATCTGTAGTGAAGCACTCATTTTTATCCCTGGAGATTGTGCAAGAGTGTTTTGGCAGGATGTTAATGAGTTGCTTCCTTCTCCTGGGATCAGCCATCAATCTTTGGATAAGCCACCCAGTCCCCCCCCCCCCCCATCATTATTTCTCAGAAGAAAAATGGAAAATAGCTATGGAAAAAAAGAGGGGAAAGGTTGAATGGACCTCCGAGCCTTTCCTACACATGTCTTGTTGTCGTCTTGTATGTGCCAATGCCATGACTCATCTCAAGATGAGCCTGCTCATTAATCATGCTATAGTGCCAGGCATGTTAACTAAGGTTGCCTTCATTATAACAGATGAAGAATGGTATTACGTCACATACTGTCTCTGGATATTCTATATTAACAATGTTGATTCAATACGTAGCCTCCAATAACTTGTAATTTCTACAAGGTGAAAATTATTCTACGAGAGAACAATTTGGCTGACACTTGGCTTAAAGTACACAGGGTTCATACAGTAAGTGTGTGATGAAGATTTGTGTTCCTTTGCTGGGTTGATTTTCATATTGGGTCAATTTTGAAAGCCATTCAGGTTAATCACACTTTGGAGTTTCATGTTAAAGTTCAGCTGCTCTTGTGAAATCATAGAAGGTTGAGTCAGTTCATCTGGACACAACATTTATTGAGCGAAATGTTTCATCACTCATCTAAGTGACCTCTTCAGTCTAAACTGACTGCATGTATCTAAACAATACAGCTGCATAATGACTGAAACCAACGATCGGTTTCGGTCGTTATGCAGCTGTATTGTTTATAAGGGAGGGAATACCTGCAGTCAGTTTAGACTGAAGAGGTCACTTATGCCCTCTTTCCACTACCTGGTACCGGCTTTACTCAACTCGACTTTTTTGTTTCCCATTACTGGAAAGTCCCAGCATTTTGGTAATTGTTACCACTTTTCTGGTAACACCTTTGCTGAGGTTCCAAAAAAACTGGAGTGGGTACCAAAATCAATGCAGACCAGCTACACTGAGGGGATACTGTTACGGTAATGGAAAACGACACTGCGAAAGTTGAGTTGAGCCGGTACCATGTAGTGGAAAAGGGGCATTAGATGAGTGATGAAATATATCTGTCAGTAAATGCTGTATCCAGGTGAACTGGCTCAACTTTCTTTGATTTTCCAACCTGGATTATTATGAAATGTTTTCCCATGAAAAGCAGACTCAAAATCAACAAGACCTCGTGTCTGCGACATACAAAGAAGGTAAGAAAATGAAATGGATAGACAAAGATGGACACAAAGCCATAAAGCCATATATGATATTGTTCAGCTGGACAGTAGGGTGGCCTGAGTTTTACAGAAACCTCCCATAAATCACACGATTGATTATCGCAACAGCCATTGTTCCCATCCTGTTAAACTGTCCTTGTATAAGATACCCCTACATGCTCATTCAATGTACACTCACCGGCCACTTTATTAGGCACACCTGTCCAACTGCTCGTTAATGCAAATTTCTAATCAGCCAATCACATGGCAGCAACTCAATGCATTTAGGCATGTAGACATGGTCAAGACGATCTGCTGCCGTTCAAACCGAGCATCAGAATGGGGAAGAAAGGTGATTTAAGTGACTTTGAACGTGGCGTGGTTGTTGGTGCCAGACGGGCTGGTCTGAGTATTTCAGAAACTGCTGATCTACTGGGATTTTCACGCACAACCATCTCTAGGGTTTACAGAGAATGGTCCGAAAAAGAGAAAATATCCAGTGAGCGGCAGTTCTGTGGGCGAAAATGCCTTGTTGATGCCAGAGGTCAGACGAGAATGGCCAGACTGGTTCGAGCTGACAGAAAGGCAACAGTAACTCAAATAACCACTCATTACAGCCGAGGTATGCAGAAGAGCATCTCTGAACGCACAACACGTCGAACCTTGAGGTAGATGGGCTACAGCAGCAGAAGACCACACCGGGTGCCACTCCTGTCAGCTAAGAACAGGAAACTGAGGCTACAATTCGCACAGGCTCACCAAAATTGGACAATAGAAGATTGGAAAAACGTTGCCTGGTCTGATGAGTCTCGATTTCTGCTGCGACATTCGGATGGTAGGGTCAGAATTTGGCGTCAACAACATGAAAGCATGGATCCATCCTGCCTTGTATCAACGGTTCAGGCTGGTGGTGGTGGTGTAATGGTGTGGGGGATATTTTCTTGGCACACTTTGGGCCCCTTAGTACCAATTGAGCATTGTGTCAACACCACAGCCTACCTGAGTATTGTTGCTGACCATGTCCATCCCTTTATGACCACAGTGTTCCCATCTTCTGATGGCTACTTCCAGCAGGATAACGCGCCATGTCATAAAGCTCGAATCATCTCAGACTGGTTTCTTGAACATGAAAATGAGTTCACTGTACTCAAATGGCCTCCACAGTCACCAGATCTCAATCCAATAGAGCACCTTTGGGATGTGGTGGACCGGGAGATTCGCATCATGGATGTGCAGCTGACAAATCTGCAGCAACTGCGTGATGCTATCATGTCAATATGGACCAAACTCTCTGAGGAATGTTTCCAGTACCTTGTTGAATCTATGCCACGAAGGATTAAGGCAGTTCTGAAGGCAAAAGGGGGTCCAACCCGGTACTAGCAAGGTGTACCTAATAAAGTGGCCAGTGAGTGTATATTACCCTGGATAAGAGTTTCTGCTCAGCTAAATGCTGAAAATGTAAATTCAGAATGCATGGATAAACATATGACCCATGAATAAATGATGCTGCTCAACTCCTGAGCCAACAACACTCCACAGTTGTAAACATTTCTGAATATCTTTATAACATTGGCATTTATTTTAAGAAGTAATCGGTGCTGTACCCTGCCAGCTCCGAACTATATTGCAATGAGACTGCAGTTATAATTTGAGGATATGTAAGATCACATCTATTTGAACACTTACAGTAACATCAGAAAGCACAGTAAAGGCAAGGTACTATAAACTATAAAGCACCTTGGTCAATATCAACCAAAATAGACTACCACGGTTGCCCAAAAAGCTAAATGACATTGAGAGAGAGCATGTGCTGGGCTCATATAGATAAGGGACACTTGGATAATTGGGCAGAGGGCGATAAAAGAAAGTACCTGATTGAGAGTTGCTTTTTGTGTAACTGTCTTCCATATTGTATCCCTATCTACAGTTTTTTTTGGGTTGTGTATGTCTTATGCGACAACAAATACATAGGATAAGATGTAACTTCATTTATTCACAAGGGGAAATGAAGTTGTCACAGCAGCTATGAGCAAGTTGACAGCTATAGAAAGCTAACAAACGAAAAATAGGTCAGAAAGGGATATTTGATTTTGATTTGATTTTGATATACATTATTAATCGCTGTGGGGAAATTCTCTCTGCATTTAACCCTCCCTGGCTGTGTAGCTAGGAGCAGTGGGCAGATGCCATGCAGCACCCGGGGACCAACTCCAGCTCTTCTTGGCATGCCTCAGTCAGGCACAGACATGAGTATTAACCCTAACATGCATGTCTTTTTGGTGGTGGGGGAAACCAGAGCACCCAGAGAAAACCCACCGCAGACACGGGGAGAACATGCAAACTCCACATAGAGGACGACCTGGGATGACCCCCCCAAAGGTTGGACAACCCCGGGGTTCAAACCCAGGACTTTCTTGCTGTGAGGCGACAGCGCTAACCACTGGGCCACCGTACCACTTTTTTTTGTCCCACAACAATATTGTCAAACAACAAAGCAAAAATACTGTCTTAATGATTACAGTGGGGCTGGGAAAAATGCAAAACTTCACTCAATTTGAAAGAGAAAAGAAGAAGAAAGCCACTTTATTTTGTCATTGTACAGGTTACAATGAATTATCTTCTGCATTTAACCCATCCTATTGTATAGGAGCAGTGGGCAGCTGAAGCACCCGGGGCCAACTCCAGTTCGTCTTTCCATTGCCTTGCTCAGGCGCACAGACAGGAGTATTAACCCGAACATGCATGTCTTTTTGATGATGGGAGGAAACCTACTTAGACACGGGGAGAACATGCAAACTCCACACAGAAAGGACCTGGGATGGCCTGGGGTTCAAACCCAGGACCTTCTTGCTATGAGGCAGCAGTGCTAGTCACTCAATGGGATGTTTAAAGTTATTAAACCCTCTTTGACTTATGGAGAGATGGAGCCTCTCCTCTCCTCAAATTGCATTAGTGGTTCACTCTTTCTTCTGAGCTGAAGCGTCTCAGTTGATATTTTTTGAGACTGTGTCACACTGACCTCTACAGGATGGCAACAATACAGACGACGAGGCCTGCAAACTCAGCCTGCACATTTCTCTGTATTTACCATTTACACTGACAAAAAAATAGCCTTTCCTTGCCACATCCATCACAGGTTTTGCTCAAAATAGCATCTAGATGCACATCTTTTGCTTATTTCTGATCTCACAAACCTCTACATTTACCATAAGGGTCGTCATGGTGCATGACGATGCCTGCCACCTCTATTGTCAAGGCACCATCTCTAAACACTTTGATATGGATACTAACCAGGGTTTTAATAAGAAGCAAAACACTGCTCTGAGAAGACATTGTTGTATTTCAATGGCAACTCATCATATCGTAGTTCTTTAGCCAAATAGTGACATTTTTGCTTTTTGTTTACCTTGGGTGTCGAGAAAGGCAGGGCAAATAAGTGAACACGGGCGGTAATACAACAAAATGAGCACCAACAAGACAGCACAGGCCTCAAACAGTATCTGCATTTGTCCACATTCAACTGAAATTTAAATATAGTACCTTGCAGTTTGCCTAATTGCAGTTTACTAATAAGTCATCAATCAGATACACTAATCACGTAAGTGTACCCCTGTACTCGAACTTCAAAACACTGCCCTTCACATTTCAACTTAAACAGAGGCTTTCCATGGTCTGTAGCGCAGCCCTTCCGATTGTTTTATAGTCAGCTGGAAAGTCTCCAAAGTAGAAATCTGATTGCTGATGACTTCTGCAGTAATTTTGCACATATAAGCCGTTTTTGATGTTACATCAGGAAAGGCGGCCAATGGTGCATAAATCAGTGACAAGAAGTTAGCTCCCACTTCAGGAGAGGAGTCTTGTCTATTTGTCATACGCCAGATGAAACACAATGAAATGACGAAGCGTCTTTTTATGCATCACTTACTTGTGCTTATCTCTTGTTTATGCTCAGACGCTGGTTATATTTACACATACATAAAGGCTAATTCTCATAACCAATAATTGAGGGGGATGGACTGAAAGTGACGCTTAGTGCAGTGATGGAGTGAATTCAAGGTGACTCTTGTCAGTGTCACTTCTCCAAACTGAACTTCTACATGTCATCACTAGTCCCATAATAAAACATTATGGGAAATGAAGATATAAGAATGACGGTGAATTAAAAGAAAATGTCTTGCATCATTTGCTTTGGTCATCTCTCTGGCTGACATACAAGATCTTCCTCTCGCGCTCGCTCAGCCTTAATAGCTGCTCTCTGTTTGTTTGGAGCTTTTTGTATTACAGCTTTACTAAATTATATCCATATAAAATTGCAATAGCATTTCGCTTAAATTAATTTTTGTCTTAGTTAGTTCAGTTTTGTCAAAGGTAAAATAACCCTTTATCCTTCACCAAACCAAATTCGGTGCTTAAGTTGTTCTGGCTGTTACGCCATGATGTATTTTCCCTACAGCTTTGTTACAGTGTGTATATATATATATATATATATATATATATATATATATATATATATATATATAATTTTTCAGTGGCTAACTGCCAAACATGTATTTTTGACCAGCAAAAAGTTTAGAGCCCAGCATCTAGTAAAGCCAGTGAGTGTGTTGTGTTCCAGCAGTAGTGTGGCATGAAAGGAATGCTGACTCACACTTCCTGTTTCCTGTACGCTCAGGAAGTGGCAGGATCGGCCCCTGAGTGGTTTGGCCATTCCCCTCTCTTATCTCATTAAAACTAGCTGGTCCCCAAGGAAAAACGTAGTTAAGAGGATCAAAACCACTGTGCTCTTAAGAAGTGAAGCATGATGCAGTTTTTTTCTTTTCTGAATGGCATCCTGTCCCGGATTCCGTTTCAGTTTGTTATTGATGTGCAGTAGGATGTCATAAAGATTCATATTTCACCGCGGAGAGCAGGCTAACCCATGAGAGGGTGTCCTTTACACTACATAAAGTCTTGTTTTAATGTAAAGTTTTACAGTAAACATTAACGCTCTCACTCTAGTTTCACATGATGTCAAAGTAAGAGTATGCCTAAGGTTGTACGTCAACCGTAATCGAAAATTCAAATCCAAAGATAAGTTTGTTTCCTGTAGAGACATTAACACTGAAAAAGGAAGTGTTCAAGATGATGTCTCATTCTAATTTACCACTTCTTTATAAATGCCACACTTTCTGAGAGCTCGGTTGGAGGATCTCATCTTCCTCTTTGTTTTTTTTTTGTTGTTGCTTCTTTCTTTGGGGTGGCAGGGCTCAGGAGGTAGAGTGGGTTGTCTAGTAATCGGAAGGTCGCTGGTTCGATCTCCACCTCCAGCAGAGAGTGTGTCGAAGTGCTCTTGAGCAAGACACTGAACCCCTAACTGCTCTTGATGAGCAGGTTGGGGCCTTGCATAGTAGCCTCCACCATCAGTGCATTAATGTGTGTGTGAGGCATACATTGTAAAGCACTTTGAGTAGATAGGTAGATTAGAAAAGTGCTGTGCATGCAGTCCAGTTACCATTTATTTTTGTTTTGTTTTTTTTTTGTTTTTTTTTTAACTTGATGGTGGTGCATGACAATCGAGCTCAGTTTTACAGTTTTTCAATAATGGTTTGGTCATTATAATCAAACTCTGACATTTTATAATGAGAGACATTTCTAATAATATTTATAATGATCAAAATCTCAAAAATAAAAAAAACAACTGGCTTTCATTTATAGATGACAACATTAGACACCGTGAAGGGTGTCTGATACTGCAGCTCTGTAATACTAATGCAAACACCATTCATTAAAATACAGCTGCAAAAACAAAAACAAAACATCATGTAAGTGTGTACTTTTATTTTTTAAGCTGATGTGACATCTGCCACTGGTAGGATATCACTTAAAAAGTGTCTGCTTTGTTTTATCACCCGAAGCTTACGGCTAAGGGAATCGAAGAAAAAGTGCTTACTATGCTCTGTGTAGTCTCGGGTTGATTGTTTCTGTACCACTGGAAAATTTTGTCATGTGATTTCCCCCGATGGCTTCTTCAGCACGTCCAACTGGCTGTTTAAGTGATCTGTCCGGATGTATACTGTATTTGCATATCCACGTATCTATATATCCAACACGTATCAGTCTTAATTATGTCTTCATACGTCATAGGTTGATAATATTCTATCAAGAGGGATAGCCATCAAAATTTGGAATAAATTCGGAATAATAAAATTGAGTTATTTTACATTAAAGTTTTGGTGTAGTCAGCCGCTAGCAAGAGTAGAAGCCCTGATTTGGCTTTTACATCCTTTGAGAATGTGGGCGTAGAACTCTCTCCATGAAGACGGAAATGTCTTGGAAAAATAAGAAAACAAAAGAAAGATTGCCTGTCACGAGGGCCATGTCGATGTACTGTCCATTGAGGTTCCACTTCTGCCTCTGGGACATTGTAAGACTTTTGTTCCCTCTGCACCTCAATGGCAAATCCCCCCCCCCCCCCCTCAGGGTTGCATCTCATATTGTCCCTCAGTGGAAATGAAAAAGTCGTTGAGGGTGCACTGCAAAAATTCAAAGGTGGGCCTGTCCTCAGACTTCTCCTTCCAGCACGTCATCATTAGGTCGTAGAGCTCCTCCGGGCAGCCCTCGGGGCAGGGCATCCTGTAGGACTTGTCCAGGTTTCTGATCACTTCTGGGTTGGTCATCCCTGGCCAAGGGAAGATAATCACATCAGTTTGTTTTTGAATTTGATGGAGATGTTTACTGGGGATATTTTGGGCAGCTTTTACTTATGTGAGTTGATCTGATATAAGTACCTGAATCCAAGAAATATTGCATATAACATTTAACCCAGTTTCTGCACAAATCAAATGAAAGTGATCAATTGTACTGCTGAAATTTAGTTGCATGCATGTTTGTGTTTCTATATTATTTCCTTATGTTTTCTCTGTACCTGGGTAAGGTACTCTTCCATAGGTGACTATTTCTGTCAGGAGGATTCCAAAGGACCAAACATCAGACTTGATGCTAAATGTGCCAAAATTGATGGCTTCTGGGGCAGTCCATTTAATAGGAAATTTAGCACCTGCCATCCAAAGGAGAGAAAATAGAGAGAATTAGAGAAAATAGAGAAAATTAGAGAAATAGAAGAAAACTTCTGGCTGGAATATTTACGTGTGTGTGTGTGTGTGTGTGTGTGTGTGTGTGTGTGTGTGTGTGTGCGTGTGCGTGTGCGTGTGCGTGTGCGTGTGTGTTTGTTTGAGGGATGCAAATGGTTTGAGGCAGCAGAAACCTGATTGTTAGTGCCTCGAATTTAAGATAGTATGCACAAAACTGCAATCAACAATCAACCTGAAATATATTTATATATTTGCATTAGCTGATAACCCCTCCTTCAATAATTTTGGCCACAGGATAATTACATTAGCGGCATCAAACTCTTGGACCTTGTGGATTTGAAGGATGCAAAATAGTGCCGATGTTGCATGTGAACTTTTATAACCATAATTACAAACAACTTCCAGAACCCAGCAGGAATACGTATCTGATCAGTTAGGTGATAGGTATGTCCTGTGTACTGTACCTTCCTGGGCTGTGTATTCTGTCTCTATGATCCTCGCCAAACCAAAGTCTGCTATCTTACAGTGCAGAGTCTCATTGACCAGTATGTTGGCCGCACGCAAGTCTCTGTGAATATAGTTCTTCCTCTCAATGTAGGCCATGCCTTCAGCTATCTGTTGACGGAAAGAATGGAAGAAAGGGATTGGAAAGAATATTTCATTGGAGCTCTAGATCAAATACAAAGATTAAATGCAATATCCATCTGTCCATCCATTATCCAAACCGCTTATCCTATATATGATTAATTATATTTATAGTTATAAGTATAGTTAATATACAGTAATTAATCAAATAATAATTCTCTTAAAATACAATATTCAGGTAATAAATTATATCTATATGAGAATATCAGAATCATGTTTATTGGCCATGTAGGTTTGCACTACATGGAATTTGACTCCGGTTTCGTGTACTTACTTTCTGTACTGTCAGTGTACTTAACATAGAATAACAACACAACAATCTTCAGATATATACACAAGTTGACCTATACAGGTGAAATAAGAGGTGATAAAGTGCAATGGTGCAGAGAATATATTTTAATATCTTATATAGATATATACAGTATATATGAAGTATGTGTGTGTGTGTGTGTGTGTGTGTGTGTGTGTGTGTGTGTGTGTGTGTGTGTGTATGTGTGTGTGTGTGCGTGCACGCGTGTGTGTTTTTGCAGATATGTGTAATCCACTAATGTCCATATTTACTTTCTTGTGTACATGTGCATACAAACACATCAGTGAATTGGGTTAAACAGGAAGTACCAGCGCTCAGGAAGCTACAGCAGGCTGGTTTGTGTGTGAGAGTGTTTGGGGGAGTGCACTGTGGATGGAAAAAAAACAACATCATTTCCTGTCCGGATGTTAATAACAGAAACAGGGCAAGGTTTTCCAAACCAAAAGAGCAATTTAAAAAAAAGGGAAATTTAAAAAAAAAGCCTGTGATAGAAACTTCACACTTGGTGTTGACAGTTTCTACATGTGTTGTACACAATGTCTGGCGTTCAAAAAGGACTCTACTGTAAACTGTCTTGCTGTAGCCCAGCTATAAATAGACCACATTCACAAGTAGGTTATAGTTGTTATGCCTTTTTTTTTTGCAGCTTATAGTACAGAACAACAATAATAATAATTGATAATTAATAATTGTATATAGCGCTTTTCTAAAACTATGTTACAAAGTGCTTAAAAAAAGAGTGAGGAACTGATGGTTTAACCCATGGCTTCAGAAAGCAGAAGTGGGGAGAATATATTACAATAAGTGGTGGTTGATATTTCTGGAGCGCTTTGAGTGGCTGTTGCAGCTAGAAAAGCGCTATAAAAATGCAACTTGATTGATTGATTAAGAAATGCCACTGCCTTCCTACCATATTTTTTCCACAGACAACGGGAGAGTGATTAGTCCTCAAAATGAGTTATGAACTCATGAAATGCACCGGGGGGCACAGTACAGAATACAGAACACACTGTATTTGTCATTTGTATACATACAATGGAATTCACTCTCTGTGTTTAACCCATCCTAGCTGTGTAGCTAGGAGCAGTGGGTGAGTATGTGTTGGTGAGTGTGTGTTGGCATAGTGAGTGTGTGTTGGTAAAGATGAAAGAAATTGTCGACTTTTGACGTTTGGGTCATAGTAAAGGCAGTAAGGGGTAGTAAAAACGGCATATTTCTCCTACTTGTGCCGACATGTCGATCAGTTTGGTTAGCTTCAGCTTATTTCCCACATCTGTTTTAAGAAAGTCAAGAAGGCTTCCTGTGAATGAGGAAAAGAGAACTGCCAGTCACTCTGAGGGAGAACTGAAAACCATAGGGCAGTGTACAGGATGATAATTTTTGCAAGTTTACGATACAAGCCTGATTTCGCCATCAACTCTATTACCTTCTGGCTAAGGTATTAGCCATTAGCGGCTGCAAGCTAGGTAAAGCCCGGGTTAGTGTCTATATGTACCGTTAACTGATGTCATATGAAATAACAGGAGCAGTGTACCTGCTGTCAAAGCCATGTGCTGTAATACCTTTGGATTATGAGAAAAGGTGCTGATGTTTTCTGGATTAATTAAAGCACTGAAATTGTCTGACGGTTTAACCGTTCCTGAATGTATTTTGTAGGCATGCAGGGTTTCCATACAGTTTTGCACTAAAAACTCAAACACACTGAAGCAGCATCTTTTTTATGTATTTCATGTGAATTTGAAAGTGGCAAACCTGGCATCCATAAATTGTATGCAGAAAGAAATCACAATTATCACTCTGTGCATGTCCTAATTAATCTTAGACCTAATTATCTCTCTCAAATACTCTAATAGTTTGGGTCTCTCTCTGTCTCTGTCTCTCTCTCTCACACACACACGCACACTCACACACAACCATATATGTACACACACTCACACACACACCATTGCACATGAACTCGGTGACGATGAGGATGGGCTCCTTGGTGACCACGGCGTGCAGGCGGACCAGTCGTTCATGCTGGAGCCGCTTCATCAGGTTGGCCTCCTGTAGAAAGGCCTCTGGCTCCATGGTGCCCTCCTTCAAATTCTTGATAGCTACTTTCTGGCTGTTCTTATAGAAACCTAGGACATTACAGACCACACTTTGCAAAATATATCTCAAAACTGTTGTTTTAGGTCATTTTAAAGTTAACTTTAAATTTGAAGGTGTGTGACAGCTAGTCCAACATCCAGGTGGATGTTATTCGTGGCTGATGTGTGGAATTACATGAACATATGCATTGGTTTGCATCAATGGGCAAATATTTAAACATACAATAAAGAAGAAGGTGGCACCCCTTAAATCTGCCATGACCCATCTAAGAAAAATACCCCCCCACACACACACACACACTTTTGTAAGACCTTTTTCAAATTTGTTTGAATTTCGTCCGACTTGGGTGGATTTAAGTCGATGTGGTTAAGAATTACTTAGAGGTGCTTTACCAGATTTACATGGTATTTGCCAAGTTTGCCATCAGATCAACGTCAATGCAAACATGTCCATGCAAACTCAGCTACTCGGTCAGTTATCTGATGTTAATACTGACACGCTTGCTATGATAAGCTATGATTTAGGTAGGCTCTCCTTCAAGTCTGACAAAGCACATCTACGGTGTACATCTGACAAAAGTCATCATGGTCTGGAAAGGGAAATTGAATACATCCTTTAGAAAAAGGGGGACCATGCTTTTTTGCAGCATTGAGTAAACGGACAACTTCTCTTACCCATCCACACTTCTCCAAACTGCCCAGCCCCGAGTTTCTTCACCATTTTCAGGGTCTCACGTGGTATTTCCCATTCATCCTGTGCCCACGGTGGCTGTGGTGTGGCAGACTTACAAGCGGCGTTCAGCCGCTGGCACAAACCATCTGCTGTACCTGTATCCCAAGCAGTTTTCAACAAGATTAAGTCAAACGTGGTTGAATTGGCGATGCTATTTTGAATGAAGTATTATTATTTTTTAATTCCTGCAGTGCATGCACCTTATGGAGAGTCCATCCTATAAAAAGACATGATATAATAATGTGTTTGAGTATCATATTTTAATCATACAATGTCACAAGCGTGTATGTGGGGGCTATATTTGGGGGAAACGTGTTGTTCCTGTCTCTGTGCTTCATAAGCCGCAGCACCTTGTGAACATGTCAGGCTCTTGTGGGTTAGTCAGTGGAGTGGAAAAAAAATTGCTCCTCTCACACAGGAAATACACAGCACTTCTAGAGGGGGCGTACTTCAGATTTGAATCAAAATTGGGTTGACTAATAATTCACAAAAAAATGACTAAATCCGCTGGGAGATCGCTGGGAGACACGTGCATTATGTTCCACATCTTCCATTCCCTCTGAAACATTTGATGAGGGAGAGATTTTATTCAGTGGTCTCTAAGTGTGTATTACTTACGGCAGTAATGTTTAACCAGCTCCTGCAGGGATGGGAATGTGGTGGATGGGGAGATGTAGAAGCCACCTTTGTCCAGGGAACGGATTTTGTAGTGTTTGACCACATCTCCTTGGGTCGAATCGGAATCTCTGATGGACAACGAGAAGGCCCCTTGAGGAACAAAAGGCATGTGACTTGGAGAGTTCTGCATACTGACATGCACGCTTTGTACAGACGGTTCAGAGTATTAACGAGTACTAACGATGTGACACACTGACTTCTTAGATGTGACACACCTCAGGATCTTCACTTCTCCCTCACTCACGCACAAACTGATATTTAGGGCACTTTAACGCTTGTGCACTTGACGTTCATGTGCTCAGTTCATGTGCTTGGTGTCAGTTCGCGAGTGTGTCCTGTTTCTCTAATAAGCTAAAGCACAGTGCGCTTTATCTGCTTCTTAAGCCAAGACCGACACAGAGCGATATTTGGCCAAGTGTTTGACACTTACCCCCCCCTCCCGGCCCCCTGCCCGCCCCGCTAAAAAAGCACCACATTAGTGTTGTTTCGATGTTATCTTCATTGGTTAGAAAATTGGCAAGCTTTATTTTTTTCTACACCTCCACTAATCTCTCTTAGCCTCTCTCATATGCAGTCACTTGGTAACAGTTTCATTCCAGATGGGATTTCAAACATCGACAGTTACAAGCAATACGTACTCGTTCACATTTGATCTACTCAAACAAACCAATCTTTTCATAAAGGTTTGGAGTGTTTCTGATGTGTCGGCTTGCTTTTCTGGGTTGTGAGTTAGTTAAAAACGTGATTCAGGTGCGCTAACTTTAGCTCGGTTGAACTGGTGCAAAAGCATCCATTTTACCAGTGCTCCCTGTCAATCAGGATACGATGTGCGTAATAACTACTCTATTGAAAATCTGCCATCAATAGCAGACCTACTTCTAATTACAAGTAAGACAACGATCCCGTTGTTGAGCCAAAAAAGATTTATGTTATTATTTATGAGAAACTTCCCATTTTCTGAGTTGTAGTTTAGTCTATCTAAGACATAAAAAAATATAAACTTTTCACTGGTTGTTGAAAGTGGGTCCCAACCAATGTAATGATGCAAGATGGAATTTTTGGCAGGACCATAAAACGGTGACCAGTCCACGAGTCAAGCCGCTCGATCTGATATATTTCATGCATATGTAGCTCGAAAACAGACATCTCGAACAATGTTAAGTGCCTTAAAATGAAAATTGACCGTATGACACTTAATGAGAACAGTCATAAACATTCATAGACTCCTTTATGTTCATGACAGGTGTTGTGTCATGGTTATGACGGCGTCATGTCAGTCTTGTGCACACCCCTTCAAGTAAAGTTTTAGCGCCTGAGTGAGTGATGGAGTTTCCCCATTGGTTGGACGGCCGAGTTGGAGGTTCCCCATTGGCCGTTGCTCCTCCATAAGGAATCGGCACGAACAGTTTTCCATTACATCATCAGCTGTTCACAGAACCGATGTCAAAGCAGCCGCTTTTTTAACGTAGTTGCTCAAAAACAGCCGTTTAATAAATGTAGTCATGGTCCAGCCATATACTAGGTTTTAACCTAGTCTTGTTTTATGATAAAACGAAGGGTGTGCGCCACACACCGACATATTTTGTTTGTTACTTTTTACATACAGGCAGTACAGATACTGACTACACAAACTGTACCTTTGCATATTAACAGCGCTTTAATTCGACTGGAAAGCTCGGCAATATTTAGATACGGATTTTACAAACAGAAAAGTTGCAACAAACGGGTGCGTTGGAACTACACCCACTCATGCCAGGGTGGATTTGCTTGATAGCCACCACACCGCATTTTTCTGTTCACAACAAAGTCACGAAAAAGTTGTGATTCAGATCTATGAAATTGTGTGACCTTCTTTGATCACCACTGTCTTAGAAGAATAATGCCATATATTTCAGATAATCCAGTTTACGCTGTTGTTCAGAGCAGTTTATCCTCAGTGACAGAGTAGTTAGTTGTAAGGTGTTTTGCTCACACAACTCTGTTAACAGGATTGAATTGGGACATTTCCAATAAAGGAGGGTCACTACAGTGCTGGAGCATCCTGACCTGTTGTGTTCCTTTGTGGAGTCGAACATTCATTGTATCTTCATGTTTTCTGAATGATAAGAAAAAAATAAGTGATGATAATCACCTTTACTGGTCTCACTCTCTCTCACCAGGAATGAACCTGGTTTGTTTCCTGGAGCCAAAAGCAGCCGTTCGGACTCTCTTCTACTTAGGCCCTTGAAGAACCATCTGCAGTAGAGACACCATAGTTAGGTAAAAATATGTTTTCGCGTCACTGTTGTAACATGACAAGCCCTTAAATCTATTTTTGATGATAATCCCTGTGACGCTGAAAGTGCAGGTTCACAAAGCTTTCATCTAGAGCAGTGGTTCTCAACCTTTTTGGGGTCCTGGACCCCCTGCGTATTTTTGATCTACCCTGAGGACCCCTCCACCTGATCTTGGGGGAGGGGGGTTGCAATTTGTTAGAAACAGTAGAAACTGCATTTTAAATTGCATTATAGCATTTATTCACTCTTTGGGGCAAAAATAAGAGCTTTCAGTTGTAACTTAGATATAGTTAACAAAACAGAATTCTTATGCAGTAACTTTCAGATATATGTAACAACAGAAACACTGATCTAGAGCAGTGGTTTCAACCGGGGGTCCGCGGACCCCTAGTGGTCCGTGGTGTAATTGCAAGGGGTCCGTGAAAATAAAATATCTTTAATAAAAAGATCCTATGACATTTATAGAAATAGGATTATTTTACTCAAATGTGACTGAGACCTTTATCTACCTAAACTATAAAGGGTAACAGGACTTTTTTCTCTAATATCATCTGTTTCACAAGTGTAATTTATTGTATTTTAATAAGAGATCTCGCTCCCGTTTGCATTGTTAAAAGTTACTGCATAAAAATTCTGTTGTTACATATATCTGAAAGTTACTGAATACATATTGTTTTGTTACATATATCTGAAAGTTACTGCATAAGAATTCTGTTATGTTCACTATATCTAAGTTACAACTGAAAGCTCTTATTTTTGCCCCAAAGAGTGAATAAATGCTATAATGCAATTTAAAATGCAGTTTCTACTGTTTCTATCAAATTGCAACCCCCATCCCCCAAGATCAGGTGGAGGGATCCTCAGGGTAGATCAAAAATATGCAGGGGGTCCAGGACCCCAAAAAGGTTGAGAACCACTGATCTAGAGGACAATGAAACAAATTCAGTGCAAGCTGTATCATTTAAAAGGCACAGTTGTCAGGGAATCAGTTGTCTCTCTTCTTCATTTTCAAAAATTAATATTTTGGCGGTTCAACATTTCTATGAAGCCATATTTCCTTTTAACTTGACTTCTGAATTCAGTTTAGTTAACATATTTACTCGTCATTTTGAATTAATGTTCCGTTATCGCTGGTAACAGCGATGGGTTGTGTTGTTGAGTATATCTGTTGTACAACAAAAAAACATTTTTTGTGCATAGTTATGACTATGATGAAGAACCTCGTGGTTGCAGTGCTTCGAAAAACGTTTGTTCACCGCTCCTTCTCCTCATTCACTCTCTGGCTCGCTCGACCAACACTGCTCTGTCGCTGCCCAATCTGAGTCAATGGTGCACGACTCACATTTACAGTGGATTTGGATCAGGCAGTGTAAACATTTACCCAGCTTCATTATATTAACAAAATAAAGACAGGGTTGTGGTTAGACCAAAATGGTCGCATAGCAAACCTTTTATTTTTGGAACGTGCAAGTTCAGATTAGACTTTGTTGCATTAGTGCAGCCTAGGAGGCTGTGCACCCACAGACTGACAGGCAAAAAGTTTTTATTAGGTAGATTTTTTTAGCTTGAGCGCTGCATGTTGAAGACTTTTTCCCCATATTTATCGTTCAATTGACTTGAGCGCTGCGCAAATGTCTTATAATGGCAGAAAAAACGGTTTTTCTGTCCATGTGCATCTGTTCACTGCCAATCTCCCATACTACTGGGCCTGTCAGCCTAATAATTTTTGTGCACAGTTATGACTGTATGATCAAGGACTTCTCATGGTTGCGGTGATTCAAAACCTTTGAAAAACCTGTTTTATACCGCAATTGAATGCCAAATCCTCAGCTGGTTTTTCATCTAAATCTGAGCACCAGAGAAGGGGAGATACAACTGGCGGGGATGTGCACTCTACTAGGTGACTTCTTCTGGTTAATGTTGTGTGTCGCATTGCTGTTGAACTTACTTTTCTACCTCTAGTGTATCTGCTCTGGCCACATAAGTACATGGTATATAGCCTTCATCCCCCGTCACAAGGGATCGAGCTAGCCACCAGTCGTCATTTCTAGAAATAAACCAAAAACAGAAAAATCAATTTGGACATGGTATAATATGACCAGTCATTTGTAAGTTATGACTATCTAATGCCAATTGTCTCCCTGCATATAAATGCACTGTAAGATTAAGAAAAAGGGGACTTACTGCTGCAAAACCTTAAGTCTGTCTCCCTTTTTGAATGGTAGATCCGCGTTGTTGGTTGGTTTGAAGTTATGCAGTGCAACAACAACATCTTCATCTAAAAGAAATTAACATTTGATGTTGATATGAATGATGACGCTGGCATTCAGTTCAGATGTCATGAAAAGTTTTTCATGTATAATGTTGGGCTGCCATTTTGAGCATGTGTAGTGTCAACTGAAATGCTGGTTGGCAGTGAGCGGGGCTTGAATTCAAAAGGCAAATATAACAATGGGACATTTCATGCAGTAATACTTGATACGAGGACTACCGTCCTGGTTTTGAATGTGAAAAAAGACTGACCTTTTCTTGAATTTGTCATTATTAATCCAGAAAAAAAAAAAGCAAAACTCGTAGTCAAGGATTCTTTTTGCCAAATAGAGCCTCCTCTCAGTCTGTCAGTTATCACTACACAGCAGCCCTGCACAGCATCCTCATCATTATTTCACCTTTGTGCATTTCATGCTCAATTTTTTGTATTTCATGTTTCGCATAGGTGATTTAAAATGATTACCATTATCTGCAGGAGTCTGGCTGTTCCGTGCCTGAGGGGTGGGGAAAAAAGTCTTTAAATAGCAATTGTTCATAGTTGAACTAAAACACAAACACTGTGTTATGTCTTATGTGTACACATTTACACTGTGTTCTTTATATGAATGTGATGGAAGAGTAGTACTTAAGTACGGTTTGTTTACTATATGAGTCAAGTTGCCGGATGCTGGCGAGCTCTTCTTGGTCACGTAGAACTTGTCATCTTGCAGTTGTTTCTGACCACTGCAACTGCAACCCATCCTCAATGTCTGCAAATGGAAATAGTTAAGTTAGAACTGCGCTGACTAGTCTAACACATCTGCCATGGTCATACTGTCACCATATCACGGCTGTCACAGCTCACTGTACAATACATTTTTGATTATCAAATTCCCATTGTCTTAACAGAAAAAAGTAGAGATGGTTTGCATCTATTACCTGATAAAGCAGACTTGCTCGATCGAAGCCCGTGTCAGTCTCCGCTTCTTCCACTACTGAGCCCTCGACCGTACCACAGAGAGGTTTGTGAGTTCATGCCGGCACTGAAAATAAATGAAAGTAAAAAAAATATATATATGTATATAAATATATATGACAGGTTTGCTTACGTCATGGTGGAAAGAGAACAAGAAAAAAAAGCAAACAAACAAACAAACAGACCCTTGTAAGAGGAAGTGCAAACAATATTTACAGTCCTGCTTCACGGTGCATGATCTGCACCACGTCCAACCTGAAAATAGCAGGAGATGAAATGGCAGAAAGCTCTGATGCATTGCATCCACTTATAGCCTTGAACTTCACTGAAATGTGAAAGCTCTTCACTCATGCTTTTACTGCACGCTTCCAATGGATAGATGGTTGATGTATTCAAAAAAAGGACAAATGAGAAGAAAAAAGAAAATGTAAAAAAAAAAGCCATTCAACTAACCTGTACCAAGTGAGCCATTTGAACACGCCAGCAGTCTTTTCATGAATGTTCAGTTGAATACTGGTATGCGCTTTCTATTTGACAGATGCATACTAAAAGGGGATGTTTTATGACAGTATTAAGGAAGTAATGGCTTATGGTCATCTACTCAAATTGGCTTGATGAATTGGCATCACTTCTGGTCACAAGTTACACAAATGAAACCCCAGAGAATACAGGGCTTAGACTTTACTGCGTGATCGGCTTCACTTTTGCTGTAATGTAATGGAAATATTTAATGATTATTCTGCCTGTTTTGCATGTATCCGATAAATTAAAGCCAACAGATTGCTTTAGGAACAAAGTGAAATGAAAGTTTGCATGCAGATCGGAAACAAGTTCAAATCAGATTGTGTATTGCTGATGTGTGCAGATAGTGTTTATACAGTGATTCATTGAAGTTTGATTTTAAGTCAGTATAGACTGTGAATAACTCCCAAAGTTAAGACTGCACTTATGTTCATGAGCAGAAAAACCTTCTCGAACATATACCGTTGTAGTTGGAAGCATTTGTGACCGCAAACGGCTCCACAAAGTTGAAACGAACAGCTCTTATCCAAAAGCACATCTGCTTTCATGTGAGGAAAGTGTAGAATCTGATATGTGCACCCACTGACCGACACACTCTGCTGCTAATAGTCTCACGACATGCACCCAACAGCATTAAAGTGTCAGTTTTTATATGACAATATGTTTAAATATAAGCGTCTATTAAAGTGTCAGTTTTTATATGACAATATGTTTAAATATAAGTGTCTGTTAAAGTGTCAGTTTTTATATGACAATATGTTTAAATATATGTTCAAATATAAGCGTCACAATGGGGACGATGAGTGTGACATGAGTTAATTGTGACATACTATGGTTGTATTTTATTTTCTGTTTATGCAGTTAAGCATTTTTTGATGAAAAAAGTTCATATAAAGATAAACATTTTCAATAAGCATGCCCACACACACACACACACACGATTTCTTTAGGTCTTGTTAAATTTTATTTGTGCTTTCAGAAAAATTGTATGTATTTAAATGTTCATCTGTATTAGAGGAGCATAAGCACACTACCATTCTACATCCATTATGCAAAAGTAGGAAATGATACTTTGAAATAAACTATGACTAAGACCTTTATCATAATTACTCTTTACTGTCTGACACTGAGACAGAATTGGTGAACACTTAAAAGCAATCAGCTTTGTCATTTATTTATGCAATTTGTATTATCTAAGGTGTAGGGATAAATCATATTATTCTTTCAATTGTTTGGTAGAGTATTATTTGGGGTTTTCTGGTTTCACCATAATTACATTACTGCAAATGCACAACAGTTTGAAATGAAATTGCAAAAAACAAACAAACAAACAAGCAAAAATAAATAAATAAAGAACAACACACTTTAAATACCTTGCACTTGACCAGGGCTTGCGTCATCAAAAGTAATCCAGATGTAAATTCTGCAATTTCCTCATTTAAGACTTAACTGCTGTTGGCTTCTCTTACTCACTCATGATCTCTCTGAAACACACTTGTGTCACTCATCCCTCGTTACTTCTTTCTCTCTCTCTCTCTCTCTCTCTCTCTCTCTCTCTCTCTCTCTCTCTCTCTCTCTCTCTCTCTCTCTCTCTCTCTCTCTCTCTCATGAACATGGACACACAAACACAAATTGCATGTACACACACACACACACACACACACACACACACACACACACACACACACACACACACACACACACACACACAATCACTGATACATGGTGGGGTCCAGAGGCTGCCCTCCAGGGATGCATTCAGTTTGAACAGATAGTGTTATTTTGTCTTCTGTTTATTTAGTCTAGTTGTCCCATCCCTTTCCTCTTCAGAGATACTTTGAGAATAGTGGAAACATCCATGGCTAATTTAGCTCCCAGTTCCACTAACTGGAATTGAGCCGACACTTACATCTGGTCCCTCCGTTGAGCAATGGGTACTTCTAATTAGGTGTAATGGTGCAAAAACCTAAATTCTGAAACCGGCTTACTGTAGATGGTAAGGAAGAATTCAAAGAGCGATGGACATTGATAAAGTTGATTTAAAAATAATAAAGTAAGAAAGTTTGCTTGTTATTTTTCTGTAGCCTATGGCAGTTAGTTTCCCCCCTCTTATCTGTGACATTAGGACACATACCAATAATCTGCAGTAATTCAATTTATAGCCTCAACTGTGTGCAATAGAATAGAATCACAGGGCATATGGGGGTGGTGATAATTTAGTGCAAAACCTAATTATTTTGATTCACAAAATAGCTTAGCATTTTCAAGTGCAGTCCTTTTCATGATATTATTCATTAACCAGTGGCTTTTTTCTACCGTTGATTTCTGATGCAGTGTAACAAAATCACTAATTTACCAGTTAGTCAGGGGCATGCAGCATAAAGAAAATGTATTAGGTGTGATTCTCTGCATGCTGAGGTCAGGGGTGGGCGGAGGGGTGGGCAGGGTTGTGGACACAATTTGTGAACACACAGTGGTGCTTGAAAGTTTGTGAAGCCTTAAGAATTTTCTATATTTCTGCATAAATATGACCTAAAACATCATCAGATTTTCACACAAATCCTAAAAGTAGATAAAGAGAACCCAGTTAAACAAATGAGACAAAAATATTATACTTGGTCATTTATTTATTGAGGAAAATGATCCAATATTACATATCTGTGAATGGCAAAAGTATGTGAACCTTTCCTTTCAGTATTTGGTGTGACCCCTTGTGCAGCAATAACTGCAACTAAATGTTTCTGGTATCTGTTGATCAGTCCTGCACATTGGCTTGGAGGAATTTTAGCCCATTCCTCAGTACAGAACAGCTTCAACTCCGGGATGTTGGTGGGTTTCCTAACAACTGCTCGCTTCAGGTCCTTCCGCAACATTTCGATTGGATTAAGGTCAGGACTATGACTTGGCCTCCAAAACATTAACTTTATTCTTCTTGTCTTGAATTTCCTCCATTTGTACACAGTCTATCCGACTGGATTGGTAGAGTCCAAACTCTTTAGAGACGGTATTGTAACCTTTTCCAGCCTGATGAGCATTAACAATGCTTTTTCTGAGGTCCTCAGAAATCTCCTTTGTTCTTGCCATGATACACTTCCACAAACATGTGTTGTGAAGGTCAGACTTTGATAGATCCCTGTTCTTTATCTACATGTAGGAGTTGTGTGAAAATCTGATGATATTTTAGGTCATATTTATGAAGAAATATAGAAAATTCTAAAGGGCTCACAAACGTTCAAGCGCCACTGTACGTAAGATAATGGCAGACAGAGAGAAGTTTCCATGACATATTTCTCACTTCCGGCTGTGGTTAAGCATTTAAACTACTATCAGGCCGGCATCAAAACTATATAATTTACTATTTCTGTGACTAGCGCTGGAAACAACGGTACACACCCTCGCCACAAGATGGACTAACTGATTAACTTTTACACTGTGGAGAATACATTTTTAGAAAGAAAATAAAAAAATAGAAAAAAGAAAATTTAGAGAGAAAATGTTACCCAGAGCCTGTTGTATCTAAATTCACTTGCAGCCTTTATGTTGGTGTTTGAAATTCCTGCTTCTGCAGAAGGAAATGAAGAAATTATGAAGAGCGACCGTTAATGACTTTGTGACAAACCAACAGGAATTTGTTAATTTGTTTGTTATCACGTGTCACGTTTTACTTACAACTATTTCACACTTAAGTGAGAGAGACACACAAAACATGTGAACACGCACGCACGCACGCACGCACGCACGCACGCACGCACACGCACACGCACACACACACACACACACACAGCAACACAGATGCTTACCCCAAGGAGGTCATAGTGCAGGGTCACCTTCAGTGTGAGGCCTTTTGAGTGAGCACTCTTTTAGGTCCATAGCCTTGCTAAAGGGCACTTCAACACCGAGCCTGTAGATGTAGATACTATGATAATAGTATCTACAAACAGCAGCATCATCCACATCTGCAGAGCTCACCATGCTGCTGTTTTTTGAGTTATGCACATTCGGTATTCTTTTTTTTTCTTTTCTTTTTTTTCTTTTTTGCCCAAGAATGCTGACTGTGCAAACACTATATCTGTATAATTGCAAGTCTAAAAGAAACATGTGAATCCTATTATATTTAAGGGAAGAGAAAAACATTGCAGGTTTTGATATTAACAGTTCTGTAATAATCTTGTTAATTCACATTTAGATGGAGAAAGTTTGAAATACGGGCCAGAAGTATGTGTTTTATTCACGTTCTTTATGCACTAAACGACGGATTTTGTGAGTTATGAGTTTCAAGGCCGCTAAGGTGAAATTCATAAATGTTGACAGTAGAGGGCGCCTGAATTCATATTTTCAGCCTTGGCGTACCTGCTCAAAATGAAGTCTTGGTTCGTTTCAAACTACAGCGCCAGCTGTTTCAGGAACTTGTGCTCTCACTGTTGTAAGGCAACCCTTATGGTGACCCCCTATAATGAGATGATGAAGTGAGGTGTTGAACCTTGGTGACCTAGATTGTGTAATAATGATTCTATATCTGGTGAAGAGGGCACCGTGCCGATGTGAATACGGATGCTGAGTCCGTCACATTGGGGGGGGAAAAAATCGCCAGTTAATGCTTAGTCAATCCATCAAAGGGAAACAATGCTCTACCTTGTCCACACAATGTCCTCGATCAAGTCTTTCCTATTCTCACTACACTCTGGGATGAGGAGGGAATTCACCATTTCCGCGGGAATGGAAACAATAAACATAAAACAATATGTCCTTCAATATCCAATTTCAATATCAACCCATTTTCCCCCCCTCCCTCTTTTATACTGAAAGAAAAAAGTATCAAAGAAAATTTGTTAGGAAGACATCAGTCAAAGTACGCTGAAACCCTGAAACCTATAAGCACCGGGAACAATAAATCTTATAGCACCGGAAGTGTTTGTTTCCTATGGGGGGCTTTATACAACACGCAACGTGGGGATATTACTGTCTGGGCACCACTTCACAGGTTTTTGTTTGGACCACCTGTGCTGTGAGTGGGGACTGTGCTGTGCTGTAGTTCTCTGAAGGAACAACCCCTGATCACGCTTTCACACACACACACACACACACACACACACACACACACACACACACAACGCAAACACAAAAACATCCACAAGCCCATACGCATCGCCCGCACACACACACACACAAGCACACACACACACACAAACATATACGTGTGCACCCACACACACATGCACGCACACATTAATGTTCACACGAACTGCAGGTGCAGGCATGTACACAAATATAACTGCATAAACACTCATGGACTAACAAACACACCCAAGCACTCCTGCAAGCACACACACACACACACGCATATATGCTCTCACTCACACTCTCTCTCTCTTGCACACACACACACACCACACACACACACTCTCTCTCTCTCTCTGTCTCTCTCACTCTCTCTCTTACACACACACACACACACACATACACACACACACACACACACACACACACACACACACACACACACACACACACACAGAGGCTGCAGGTGCATGGTGAGTGTTATTGAGTCCGTCCTGGTTACTAACTGCTGTTTCTCTTTTATATTCCCTTCTTCTGGTTTTCCATCAGCCCTTGTTTTCTTCCCAAGGCTTGGCGGATGCTTGTGTACAGCTCTGCTAGGGTCCCCAGACATTGCATCCTGCCTGCAGAAGGGTCATAAGTGGCCCCACAGGATAACCTGAACAACGGTGGGAAAGAAAGGGAGCGTGGGCCCCCTTTAGTAACACAGGCATGGTCACCTGTGTGCCAAAACTCAGACACGCTGCCAACGACTGCTTCCAACTCCGGTTATTAACATGTGTTTTCTGTATGTGACTGACAATGTGCGTGTTTGTGTGTGATGTGTGTGTTTGTAAACCCATGCATTTTCATTAGGTGTGCACATTACCAATTGAACAATTTAAAATCACATGAATCAAATCAATGGATGTGGATATGCGTGTGCTACCGTGTTGCTGTCAACTAAAACCAATAATCGGAAGATATCAAATCACTGATCCATCATGCCTTAATGGAAGACTGAGGGCTAATGTAAAATACAGATGTCTTTGTTAAAGCATGAACCCTGCCAAATTCACATGTGCACATATATACACAGACAATACGCACACACAGACACAGGCAGACACATAGACAGATGCAGACATACACACACCTCGCTCTACTTTGATTCCCCCCCCCCCCCCGTCATCGCAGGAGGCCCCGCGTTCGCTTCCTCTCTGTGTGGGAACCATTTCTATCCTCTCTCACACGTGGAGTGAGAGAAGGTCTCTCTCCTGCTTTTTGCCTTCTTCTAAAAGAGAGGACGACTGTCAATAAACAAGGAACAATTAGGCCCCACAAGGCATTCATGAAGCATCGCAGTCCTGCTGGGATGTCCACGAGGTTTTAAAAGAGCCTCACATCCATCTATTCCTTCATCCCTGAGCCCTGTGAAAGAGAATAACCAGACCATGCTATGTTTTCCAAGAAAGCCAGTGTAGACTAACTGGACCATGCTATTGGTTTCTAAGAGAGCCAGTGTAGAGTAACCGGACCGTGCTATGGGTTTCCAAGAGAGCCAGTGCAGACTAACCGGACCATGCTGTGGGTTTCTGTGCGAGCCTGTGTGTTGGGTTATAGTTTGAGTCATTTGCATTTTTGTGGAGATTAAAAAGTGATGTTGCAGGCATCTGGGTAGCTTAGTGGTCTATTCCGTTGCCTACCTACACGGGGATCGCCGGTTCAAATCTCTGTGTTACCTCCGGCTTGGTCGGGCGTCCCTACAGACACAATTGGGCGTGTCTGTGGGTGGGAAGCCAGATGTGGGTATGTGTCCTGGTCACTGCACTAGCGCCTCCTCTGGTCGGTGAGAGCGCCTGCTCAGCGGGGGGGGGGGGAATAGCGTGATCCTCCCACGCGCTACATTCCCCTAGTGAAACTCCTCACTGTCAGGTGAAAAGAAGTGGCTGGCGACTCCATGTATCGGAGTAGACACGTGGTAGTCTGCAGCCCTCTTTGGATCTGCAGAAGGAGTGCAGCAGCGACCGGGACAGCTTGAAATATTGGGGAAAAAGGGGGGGAAATCCCCCCCCCAAAAAAGTGACGTTACTGAAAATCATACAAAATTTCACCTCCCAAATAAAATATTCAGCTGTGTAACCACTTTCAGCAAGTATCTGCTTTGGAAACAAAGACTGGTGTTCTGTTTCATTCATTTTTATCACTCCTAGTGGACCATACATTTAGGTTGTGGCCATGGGTTAGACCCAAAAGATAAAAGATTTAACGGTGTATGTCAGCATATTCTTTTTTACATTCACCGGGAGCACCTGTTAGTTTGATTTGCTTGAGAAAATCAGTGCAGCATCACTATTGTCACCTTCATGTGTCAAAACCTCTCACCATTCATTTCTGCTGAGGTGTCATTCCACAGTATACCACAATGCATTTTCCCCAGTGAAAGGCCGCTTGGCACACTCTTTTGTTAAGAAGAGACATCTGGAGTCAGATTTTTTTTTTTTTTCGGTGGTGGAGTCGGAGGCAGGTCTTTGCAGCTGTTCCAGTGGCAGGTTGCTGTGAGGTAAACATGGCCAGAGGGAAAGCCCCTCCACGTCCTCCGGATAACGTTCCCCACTCCTCCAGTGTTTACCGTGGAAATAGCTTTGTGCCAGCAGGCAGGTGCTTCCTCAAAATGTCTTTGCTTTTTCCAGATGATTTGAGGATTACACTATGGAAATTGATCTCTCCAAATCAAACATGAGCAGTCAGTTTTGTTTTGTTTTTTTTTCATTACAGAAGTGTCTTGGAGGAATATCTTATTTATGTGGAAGACAGTTGTGCTCTGGACGCATGTCATGAATAAGAGACTCATGCTTAGCCTCTTCATTAAAACAGTGATGTGGATACAGAGAAATCTGTTTTTCAGTTTCTACAAGACACATCTCAGCAGATCATCTGTAACCCAGCAGCATTTATGTGTTTACATAACTGTAGTTTACGTAAGGATGGTATGAGAACCCATTTGCTCTTTGTATTTTGATGTTTATCAATCCTGTTTGAGTGGTTGGGAAAATCTTACTTGGGAAATCCTGATCTTTTCTGTACAGAGATACAATTAAAGATGACGTGAGAAAACTTTCTCTGCATTCTTAGTGCCGGTCCCAAGCCCGGATAAATGGGGAGGGTTGTGCCAGGAAGGGCATCCGGAATAGAATCTTTGCCAAATTAAATACGCGGATCATAAATTAGTTTTCCATACCAGACCGGTCGAGGCCCGGGTTACCAACGACTGCCACCGGTACTGTTGGCCAGCAGGGTGCCGGTGGAAACTATGCTACTGTAAGGCAAAGGAGAAGGAGAGGAAGGAGGCATTTCCAGAGGCAGTGGGAGAGGAGGAAGGATATGAGTGTGGAGGTGAGAGTTAGAACTTTGAATGTTGGCACTATGTCTGGTAAAGGGAGAGAGTTGGCTGATATGATGGAGAGAAGGAATGTAGATATACTGTGTGTGCAAGAGACCAGGTGAAAGGGGAGTAAGGCCAGGAGCACCGGAGGTCTGATATTCGCGGATGTCATTGTGATCTGTAGCAAGAGTAGGGAACAGGTTGAGGAGAGCCTGGAGGGGTGGAGGTATGCCCTGGAGAGAAGAAGAATGAAAGTCAGTAGGAGTAAGATGGAATACATATGCATGAGCAAGGAGGAGGACAGCGGAATGGTGAGGATGCGAGGAGTAGAGGTGATTAAGGTGGATGAGTTTAAATAGTTGGGGGTCAGCTGTTCAAAGTAAGAGGGAGTGCAGAAGAGAGTGCAGGCAGGCTGGAGTGGGTGGAGAAGAGTGTCATTGTGATTTGCGACAGAAGGGTACCAGCAAGAGTTAAAAGGAAGGTTTACAAGATGGTTGTGAGACCAGCTACTATGTTATATCGTTTGGAGACAGGGTGGCACTGATGAAAAGACAGGAGGTGGAGCTGGAGGTGGCAGAGTTGAAGATGCTAAGATTTTCGTTGGGAGTGTGGAAGAAGGACATGATTAGGAACGAGTATATTAAGAGGGACAGCTTAAGTTAGACAGATTGGAGACGAAGAAAGAGAGGTAAGATTGAGGTGGTTTGGACATGTGTGGAGGAGAGATGCTGGATATACTGGGAGAAGGATGCTGAATATACTGGGAGAAGGATGCTGAATATGGAGCTGCCAGGGAAGAGGAAAAGAGGAAGGCCAAAGAAAAGGTTTATAGATGTGGTGAGGGCTGGCATGACAAAAGGAAGATGCAGAGGACAGGAAGAGATGGAAACAGATGATCCGCTGTGGCGACCCCTAACGGGAGTAGCTGAAAATAGTAGTAGTAGTAGTAGTAGTAGTAGTAGATTGAAACATAAAACTTGTGACTGTCAAATAACAGGTATTTGACTGTTCCTTGTGCCCTCTGATGGCTGAAAAAAGAACAAAACTGCATTTTCTCAATTTCCTTCTGGGAATAGAGCAATAGTAAGGAAGAAATGGTAAATAAATAGTAAATGTACTGCATTTATATAGCGCTTCTCTATTCTACCAACTACTCAAAGCACTTTTTAGTGTATGCCTGACATTCACCCATTCACACACACATTCATACACTGATGGTGGAGGCTGCCATGCAAGGCGCCAAACCTGCTCATAAGGAGCAGTTAGGGGTTCAGTGTCTTGCTCAAGAGCACTTCTACACGCTCTCTGCAGGGGCTGGAGATTGAACCAGGAACCTTAAGAGACGACCTACTCTACCTCCTGTGCTATCCCGCCCCAAAGAAGTGGGTTCGGTGGTGTTTCTGGCCATTCTGGCGCCCTAGGCGAAATCTCCAATTTCATATTCCTTTTGTCTCAATAAGAAATCGTGAGGAAAGCAAAGTGCCTCTTGACTCCTGTTTTATGCGGTCGATAAGGCTGGCACCAATTATTTATGTCACCTGCCCACAGGAGGCAACAAATAGGAACTCTCTGAGAGAGGTACATCCATCAGTCTCCTCCAATAGGGCATCTTGCCTTTGGCTCTCGCTCACTGGAGAAGAAGGAAAAAACAAGTCTCAACAGAAAACCTCACTCATCCATTCACCAGACCTTACTGAAATGATTACATCATACCTGAGTATGAAACCCACAATATTTTTAGTGTGTCAAGAAGCTACCTTTTGATGCACTTACTTCACTTTGTGGTTAAGTGCTACTGCCCATAAGCTGCACTTAAGCGCTTCACGATTTTCAAATTGCCAAGTTTATATTTTGTATAGCCCCAAATCACAGTCAGGAGTCTCATGGAGCTTCACATTCACACAGTGAGCATGAACACAGCATACAACACCCTCTATCCTTAGACCCTCAAGTCATATGAGGAAAATCACCAGTTTTCATGGCACAGGTGATGTGACCTCAATACATTTCTATGGGATTGATTGAGCGTTACTTCTCTAGTTTAACTATGATTCTGCTCATCATGTAGCCAGTTATCTTTGAGTGATTTACATATTAGTGTCTGAGATTTTATTTTTTTTCCATTTTCCAACATTTTCAAACTGAAGCAACGAGGCGACATTATTAAGCAACATTAGGTGACATTTTCGAACATTAGGCCACATTTTCAAACTTTGAATATGAGAATATTAAATTGCAGGCCTAGAGTTCAGAGGTCTAAACATTGAACTCTAGGCCTACAATTTGGAAGATGTAAAGTAATCGCACTCATGTACACAGATATGATCAAAAAACACCAAGTGATGGAACACAATCTCTAGGGCCATATTCACTCCAAGTCAGGACCACAAACACAAAGGCAGCAAAGCAAAGCAAGGGGTGAGCATCTGTCAATTGACCTGGTTTTCTCTTTTATCACAGCGCAAGTACATATTAGTCACACATATATATCCATAGGCGGCACAGTGGTTAGCGTGGTCGCCTCACAGCAAGAAGTTCCTGGGTTCAAACCCCAGGGTTGTTCAACCTTGGGGATCATCCTGGGTCGTCCTCTGTCTGGAGTTTTCATGTTCTCCCCATGTCTGCGTGGGTTTCCTCCAGGTGCTCTGGTTTCTTCCCACAGTCCAAAGACATATAGGTCAGGGGAATCGGCCATACTAAATTATCCTTAGGTGTGAATGTGTGTCAGCCCTATGATGAACTGGTGGCCTGTGCAGGTTGTCTCCCTGCCTGCTGCCCAATGACTGCTGGGATAGGCTCCAGCATCCCGCGACCCCAATTGGGATAAGTGGCTTGGATAATGGATGGATAAATAGCCATAGTAATACTGTGTATTATGTTATTTTAGGTCGGCACGGTGGCACAGTGGTTAGCGCGGTCGCCTCACAGCAAGAAGGTCCTGGGTTCGAGCCCCATGGTTGTCCAACCTTGGGAGTCATCCCAGGTTGGACATCCCATGTCTGCGTGGGTTTCCTCCGGGTGCTCCGGTTTCATCCCACAGTCCAAAGACATGTAGGTCAGGTGAATCGGCCTACTAAATTGCTCCTAGGTATGATTGTGTGTGTGTGGGGGTGTGTGTGGGGGTGTGTGTGTGTGTGTGTGTGTGTGTGTGTGTCTGTTGGCCCTGTGTGATGGCCTGGCGGCCTGTCCAGGGTTTCTCCCCGCCTGCCGCCCAATGACTGCTGGGATAGGCTCCAGCATCCTCGCAACCCTGAGAGCAGGATAAGCAGTTCAGATAGTGGATGGATGGAAAGATGTTATTTTAGACGACATTTGTGTTTATGTTTCACCGTAGCAGTATCTCCATAGCATGTACGTAGCTGCCTCATGCATCCAACCTGTTACTGTGACTAAGCTTACTATTCAGTGGCAGTATAATAATGCAATTGTGATCACTTCTTTGTGTAGTATTTCTCTGGTCCAGGGGTGTCGGAATGGGGGGGGGGGGGGGCAGGGGCTATTGCCCCCCACACTTTTACCCTCTTTCCACGTATTTTTAAAGTCAGGAATCCTTGTATCCCCGCTAATGCCCCTCTATTGCAACACTTACGGTAAAAAGACGTTTCAATCACTAGTATGGATGATATTTTCACAACAGCAGTTGTAATAATAATTTACCAGTGGCTAAATCATTTTGGTGAGGAATGCGATGATGAGGCAGTAAGCTGTTTTTTTCTGATTTTTTGTTAAATATGGCTTTGGGATAGATGTGCGCTGCTGAACAAATGGCAACATTACCGTTGCTATTGCTTGCTTGCTACTACAGTGTTACTGTCTTGTAAACTTTTAGTTTAGGCTAATTGAACGAGAAGTGTTTGTATCTTATCCCACATGCACTAGCTGGCTTATGTTGGAATTATACCGCTACCCCGTGGGCAGGCAGCAGAAAGAGTGGGATTTCAAAATTGAATACAATGTATCACTTAAGCGCTCAAGCTCAACACAGAACGTTACATTGAGATTGCTTAACTGCAACAAAGTAAAAAGATGGGGCGGACATGTGTCTTCAATAACATACTTTATTGTATTAAAACTGCAAATACAGGCATACGGAGCTGTGCTCCAGTGCACTCTTATAACACTATACAGTACACCCCTGCACACGCATATGTATCATTGTTGGCCCCTCACTTCTGAAATGATTCCGGCGCGCCTGCTCTGGTCATGCCTCAACCCAATTACTTTTATTGCGCAGCCATTTCCAGATCAACCAGTACTTTCTAAGCACGAAACATCACCGCAGTCATCCTAACCAGGCCCCTCTTTGAATAGCCATCCGTCAGTGCTATTGACAGGTTCCTATCCATGTTAGATCAGACTTCAAGGTGCTCCTGCTGAATTATAAAATCTTAAATGGGCTTGCCCCATCTTACCTGTCTGATCTCCTTAAACCATACATTTCCTCTCGAGCTCTTCGCTCTCAAATACAGGGCTCCTGTGTGTACCCAAAAGAAGTCAGCTAGTGGCAGGGCCTTTTCCTATTGGACCCCATTCTTGTGGAATAACCTGTCTGCTGCCGTCAGACAATCAGAGTCTGTTGAGTCCTTTAAATACAAACTTAAAACTCATCTTTTTGCCTTGGCCTACAATTAGTTGCCTTTAAGTTGAGTGCTTCACAACCTGTACTGCGTGGCAGGTCGGTTTCTGTCTCATTGAATTTACCAACCACTGTTCTGTCGACGAGATTATAGCGTATAGATTATTGACTATTGCAAGTTGTTCTCTTCTCTGACATGTCTTTTCTCTTTCTGGATGATATTTTCTCCTTTCTCTTTTTCTGTGTGTGACTGGTGTGACGTGAGTCTCCCTTGTGTGCACGTGTAGCCTATCCTCCTCCCAGATGTCCATGGTGACAGTGGTCGCCACCTGGACACTGCTTGGCATCCCCCTCATCACATTTTCTTTTTATATATCTTATAAATCCATATATTTTTTTTTATCTGGTTTCAATGTTATAGCCTTCTCTCACTAAGATGTGTGACTTTTTTTTTGTCTACATGGTGATGGTGGTTGTATGACTCGGGTCCCGGGCTGTTCCGGTGGCATCTGGACACTGCTTGGCATCCTCCTCATCATATTCTTCATATCTTTTATAATTCCTTCATAATTCTGTTATCCTCTTTCAATGTTGTATTCTGTAAATTGTGCAAACACAACATCCAATGCATGTCCGTCCATCTTGGGAGAGAGATCCCTCCTCTGTTGCTCTCCCTGAGGTTTCTTCCTATTTGTTCTCCCTGTTAAAGGGGTTTTTTAGGGAGCTGTTCCTTATCTGATGCGAGGGTCTAAGGACAGGATGTTGTGTTGCTGTAAAGCCCACTGAGGAAAATTTGTAATTTCTGATATTGGGCTATACAAAAAAAATTGACTTGACTTGACAGACATTTGCTATTGACAGTGCATTTAGTTGTCTTGATGGATACTGCTGCATAGCAAAGACTTGTGCCTAAATTCATGGGCTATTCATCGGCTGTGTTCTCAGGACCCTTGACCAACGGTCCAGACGGTCACCTTCAAGCTACCAGAAAAATCCCCTCTACTTTTTTCTTATTAATTTCACTTCTGGTTTCTTTGCAGTCCTGTATTGTGTCTAAACGTTGAAACACTCTCTTCTTTGGAGTCTAATGTGCCCGTGACCTTTCTCATTTGGTTACCTTAAACACTAAACTAATTCAAATATAATTTCTCATCGGTCATCTATAATTGTTCACGTGGAACATAATTTATTCTTGCATATTCCCCATTATACAGAATCTTTTTTTTTTGTTGAGATACTTTATTGAGCCCTGTAGGGAAATTATGCCCTGCGTTTAACCCATCCTAGCTGTGCAGATAGGAGCAGTGGGCATCCACTGTGCAGCGCCTGGGTACTAACTCCAGTTCGTCTTTCTATCGCTTTGGTCAGGGGCACAGACAGGAGTATAAACCCTAACATGCATGTCTTTTTGATGGTGGGGGAAACCGGAGCACCCGGAGAAAACCCACCGCAGACACGGTGAGAAAATGCAAACTCCACACAGAGGACGACCTGGGATGACCCTCTAGGTTGGACAACCTCGGGTTTTGAACTGAGGACCTTCTTGCTGTGAGGTGACAGCACTAACCATTGGGCCACCCTACCGCCCAAAGAGCAGATAAATAGCAGATTTTGCCTGCTGTCTGCCTGTTTTCAATGTTATGTGATCAATAGCGACGAACCAGTTTGAAGTTATGTAGAGTTGAGGTTCTGCTCCACCACTGCAAGCATGAGGTTAACCTTTAGGCAATGTCTGAATGGCAATATGTCCCCCAAAGAGAACACACAAGGACACAGCCACACAATGACCCCTGAAAAACACTTATAGAAAGTTAATGCTGTCATGTCAGCATCCATGCTGTGAAAATTCAGTCTTCTTCATTTCTTTGATGCACAACAAGTTTTCTCCTGAAAACTGGTGGAAGAAGCAAATACAGTACAGTTGGATCAAAACATCCAACCTCCTCTTGCTAAATTGTTAGAGGAAATCAAAAGGCTATGGAAATTGATCTAATATCTTGCACGTCTGCTCTGAGTTGCCACCTATGATCCTAAATGATGAAAGCAGAGGTCTTTCTTCTCCATCTTTTTTGCCTTCTTGCATCTCTCAATCTACATCACTGTATCAGTAATTCAGACTCATTTTTATCAGGTCAGTAAATTTTTAATGAACTCCTCTGCTTTTGCTGGTTATTATGCTTGTCTACCCATCTCATTTACATCCATCTCAACAGTCAAAAGATGAAGACGACCTTTGGTGAATGGCACATTTCACAAAATAACAACAGAACAGCTTTAGCTTTAATTTATTTAGTTTCAGAACAATATCAGTACATTATAATCAGCAAACATAATTTGCCATCATCACAAATGTCTGTACCAAAGAGAGGTATATATTTTCAGACTGAGTGTAAAACCATCAAAAATATAGATGTCAAAAGAATAGGGCAGCCTTCAAAAATGTCATGATAGATAAAGAGGAAGCCTTTCTGTCAGTGCATTGAAAGATGCCTTGAGTTGGTCCACAGATGCCATTACCTTTACCTTCGCTACACTTAAGTTAGTGATTTTAGCTCTGTTTCCATTTCCTTGTGACACAAATTAATAAAAACGACTGCCAAAACAACCAGATAGCATATTTGTGAGAAGGCTTGCACTGATTTTAATAATCTTGCTTCTAAGGCATTTCCTTTACTTTTGTTGAAGGTGTTTTTTTTGTTTTGTTTTTTTATAACAGTGTGTTCATGTAAAATCGTGAACAGCGATGATTAATGAACATAATGGTGTTTCTTTCATTATTAATTTGTAACAAGGAAAATTTGATTCACCCAATAAAGTTGACTGTTTGAACCCCTCATTGGAATAGATGTTTATAAAATGGTTTCCATCCCTTGCAAAGTTAATTTCCAGGCCATATTGTCCAACATTTGACAAAGTGCAATATTAACTAGAAAATTTTCATTTTGTATTGATTTTAATTTCAACCATAAAACTCACAACGTTAAATACATGCAGACTCATAGTCTTAGAACAAGTACAAATGTTTGAAATATGACATTCCATACACCTGAGATTCATCTTTATCCAGCAGCATGGAATGTGGCCAAAACAAAAAACATATGTTAATGTAAATGAAGTTATGTGTGCATTGTCGATATTTTTCCAACTTAGTTCAACAAAGACAGGACCTAGCAACTATTGCAACACAAAATATATTCCCTGTAGTTCCTTAAATGTCAAAGATGTGCAAAATATACACATTTATTTGATATGTGCAGCCTACATATTCAAGGTTTACACAAACTTCTAAATGTCTTATTAAAATTCCTCATATAGTGCAGGTACTGTAAAACCACCCCCCATTCTCATAATTTTAAGTTTTGAAATTTGAGAATTGTTTTTATAGGATTAAATTCCCTTGAAGCATTATTTCATGATAACTAGTTCTCTTGCATATGTGCAATAACAGCATTTATGCTGTAATAAAGTGCTTATGCATTATAACACTTAGATGTCACTCTCCATTTATTCACTTACTGTAGCTTTACAGTTCCTAATGAGACTCTTCTAAGTAGACTACAAGTCTCTCTCAAAACCTCACATCCTAAAATGGTATGACCATCCCAAGCACTTTTCTTTCTTCAGATGTTGGGTGTGTCTTGTTACATCAGGCATGTTGTTCCTGCCATGTTAACTTTTTTCACTGTCAGACCCCTTTTCTGTCTCTTTGTTAAGGACCTCTTCAATGGATCCTGGCTGAGATTCCGTTGAGGATTTGGTCAGCTGATGGAACAAGTTCTTCCCAGGCAACTTATCATCCTCGTCATGCAGCTTTTTGGTTTCGGCACTGGTGCCATTGTTCTTAACCTCAGTGTCGACTTCTGACAAAATCCTTTCAGCACTTTCTGAGTCAAAGCCAGTACTTTCTTCTTGGTTGTTAATTTCTGTCTCAGAATCCTCAACATCAGCGTAAGCCCCATCTTCAGATTCTGCACCGACTTTGATCAAGGTGTCAAATGAGGTCACTGTTGTCTCATCAGCTACTACGCTATCTTCCTCTCGTTTATCAGCTTTTGTGGAAGCCCCATCTTGCTCTCCATCATCAGTTTCCTCATCTGGTTCTTCTGAGTCATCATCTGCCTCATCCTCTCCATCAGCTGATTCTCCTAGGTTTCCAACCCGCTCATCTTCATTGGCAGTTTCAAGTTCCTCCTCTTCTTTTTCAGGTGCATTTCCAGTATTTTCACATTTACCTCGATTTCCCTCTGCAAAGTCAGTACTCTCAGACAGTATTGTATTCATTTCCATCTGTTCATCATTTTCTTCATCTACATCTTCCAGTAGCAGATCTTCTTCCTTTTCTCTGTGCTTATGGTTTTCTGAGATTTCTTTAACATCTTCCCCATCACCTGCTTCTAGCGCTTCTGTTTCATCATTATATTCTTTAAAAGCATCTTCTTGATGCTCTTCGACCATGTCACCTTCTTTATCTGTTAGTTCTTCCCCTGCCTGATTCTCTTCCCCCAGGTCTTCAACAGTCTCAGATTTATTGTTATCACTGTCTGTATCAACACACTCATCCTGTCCATTTTTATCCTCTGTTGACTCCTCTAGAGTTGTTTTAGTGTCATCCAGCTGTGCTCCATCATTTTCAACTTCAGCCAATTTTTTGGCTTTACACACCGTTTTGTCATCTGCAGACTCATCTCTCACTTGAGCAGTAGACTGTTTTCCCTCCACTTTAGCTAATTCAATGTTCTCCTCTGTGAAAACAACTTCTGAGGACCCCGTTTCTATGTTATCAGAAGAGTCTTCACAAGCCGCTCCGGACACTTCTCCACTTTCACTTTCAGCAAAATCTTTTCCTATCATTTTAATTACAGCTGGCCTCTTAACTGTTGTTTCATCATCTTCCATTTCCTCCCCTGCTGTTGGAGCTTCTGTAGACTCATCTGTTTCATCAAGTGAGTCTTCACCTGCTGCTCCAGATTCTTCAGCACTTTCATTTTCAGCAGAGTCTTCCTCTTGCGTTTTACCCTCTTTCAATTCCTCTCTTGTTATTTCACACTCTGCTGATTCTCCAGTTGTTTTAGCATCTTCTGATGATCCTCTGTCAATTTTGGTGGACATTTTTGAAATACTTTCAGGCTCTGTTGTATTTTCTTCTTGTTCGTGTAAATACATCCTCTTAGCATCATATTCAGTGGCACCAATTTCTCCAGTCTGAACTTGATTTTCAGACAATTCTGTGTTGTGAGACTGTTCTCTATTTGACTCATTTTTGGCTGTAGTGACTTCAGTTGGTGTCGGTTCTTTGGCAGCCTCATCATCAGCTGTGGCCAGTTGAGAACTCTTCTCTTCTTCATCATCCTCAGATGTGACTTCTTGAAAATTCTCTTCCATTCCTGTCGTCTCATTTTCAGATGCAACCTCTGTTATTTCCTCTGTTTTGACAGTCTCTTCTTCACCTGTATTTGCTTCTGCACATTCCCTTTCAGCTGACTCACATTCTGAGTCATCGGAGGTCTCCCCTGCTGCAGTCTCAGTCGTTGCACCTTTGGATACTTCATCAGCTGTTGCAACACTTTTGTCTCCCATGGATTCATCTTCTGCCATGCCCAATTCAGAGCCGCTGTCCATAAATTCTTCTCCCACTTTGCCTGATTCTATACTGTCTTCACCTGATTCATTGTCAGCTTTGGTCATTTCCTCTCCTCCTGTGGTCACATCTTCTTCTGTAGCTGATTCAGCTTTAGCACTGTCATTGTCAGATACATCGTCAGCTGTAGAAGTGGTGTCTTTTTCTACAGCACTCTCAGTATACATTGGTTTGGGTGTTTTCTTTGCCAGTTCTTCAGCTGCATCTGTAGGTTCATCTCCAGTTGTGACTGCATCCATACTTTCTGCAGAATCTTCCATATTTTTCTCTGAATCATCTTTATCCGTGGCAGCAGTCTGTTCTTCATCTTCAACTGTCCCTGCTGCCTTAGTCCCTTCTTCAGATTCATCTTCCATTGTGGCAACCTCAGTAGTTTCCTCTTCTCCTGCGCTTTTATCCTCAGCTACTGATGCCTCATCAGTGGCTTCTCTTGATTCATCTTCATCTGTAGCAGCAGATTCTTCTCCAGTAAATTCTTCCATAGCCTTGTCTTTATTCATTAGTGTTTTAAAACTCTCCACCATGGACTTTTCTTCATCAGTGGCTGCTACAGTGGTCTCTTTCTCTGATTCTTCACCAGTGGTGGCTACCATAGCATCCTCTTTCTCTGATTCTTCTTCATTGGTGGCTACTACAGCACTCTCCTCTTCTGATTCGTCCTCATTGTTGACTGCTACAGAGCTCTCTTTCTCTGATTCTTCATCATTGGTAGCTACTACAGCACTTTCTTTTTCTGATTCTTCTTTGTCGGTGGCTGGTACAGTACTGCCCACCACTGATTCTTCTTCATTGGTAGCTGCGAAAGTGTTATCTTCACTATCTTCAGCTGATTCATCACTGGTGGTTGTTACAGCACTCTCTTCTTCTGCTTCTTCATCAGCAGTGGCTGTTACAGCACTCTCTTCTTCTGCTTCTTCATCAGCAGTGGCTGTTACAGCACTCTCCTCGTCTGCTTCTTCATCAGCAGTGGCTGTTACAGCACTCTCTTCCACTGATTCTTCTTCATTGGTGGCTGTTACAGCACTCTCTCTTGCTTCTTCATCAGCAGTGGCTGTTACAGCACTCTCTTCATCTGCATCTTCATCAGCAGTGGCTGTTACAACACTCTCTTCCAATGGTTCCTCTTCATTAGTGGTTGTTACAGCACCGTCTTCATCTGCTTCTTCATCAGCAGTGGCTGTTACAGCACTCTCGTCCACTGATTCTTCTTCATTTGTGGCTGTTACAGCACTCTCTGCTTCTTCATCTGCAGTGGCTGGTCCAGAATTATCTTCCAATGATTCCTCTTCGTTAGTGGCTACTACAGCACTCTCTTCTTCCGCTTCTTCATCGGCAGTAGCTGTTACATTACTCTCTTTCACTGATTCTTCTTCATTGGTGGCTGTTACAGCACTCTCTCCTTCTGTTTCTTCATCAGCAGTGGCTGTTACAGAATTCTCTTCCACCGATTCTTCTTCATTAGTGGCTGTTACAGCACTCTTTTCCACTGATTCTTCTTCATTGGTGGCTACTACAGCACTCGCTTCTTTTGCTTCATCATCAGCAATAGTTGTTACAGCACTCTCTTCTACTGATGCTTCTGCATTGGTGGCTGCTACAGCACTCTCTTCCACTGATTCGTCTTCATCAGCAGTGGCTGTTACAGCACTCTCTTCCTCTGATTCTTTTTCATTGATGGTGGCTATAGCACTCTCTTTCACTAATTCCTCATCAGCAGTGGTTATTAAAGCACTCTCTTCCTCTGATTCTTCTTCATTGGTGGCTACTACAGCACTCTCTCCCTCTGATTCTTCAGCTGTGGCTGTTGAATCACACTCGCTGGCAGTTTCTTCTTCATTGGTGACTGTTATAGTATTGTCTTCCACTGATTCTTCTTCGTCAACAGTGGATTTTACAACACACTCTTCTACTGATTCCTCTTCATTGGTGGCTACTACAGCCCTCTCTTCCTCTGATACATCATCATTGGTGGCTACTACAGCACTCTCTTCCTCTGATACATCTTCATCAACAGTGGCTTGTACATAACTCTCTTTCTCTGATTCTTCTTCATTGGTAACTGTTACAGCACTGTCTTCCACAGATTCTTCAAAATTTGTGGCTCCTACAGAGCTATCTTCTCCTGATTCTTCCTCATTTGTGGCTGCTAAAGCATTCTCTTTTCCTGAGAATGCTTCTTCTTCTTCATCGGTGGCCTCTACAGCACTTTTTTCCATTGATTCTTCTTCTTTGGTGTCTGTTGCAGCACACCCCTCTGGTTCTTCTTCAGCAGTGACTCCTTTAGCATTCTCTTTCACTGATTTTTTTGGTGTTGTAGCTGCATCAAAAGTTTCACTTTCTGCCAACTCATTTTCCGCTGTGGCAGCATTGTCTTCATCACTTTTAGCTACAACGTTGTCTTCATGTTCATACTGTTCTTTCCCATCCATTTTGTCTTCAATGGCAGTTACTTGTTCTGTTTCTTTCTCAGTGACAGTCTCTTCCTTAAATAATTTAGCGGTCTTTACTACTTCACCTTCAGCAGTTACTTTAACACTGTGGCTAATAGCTGCCGCTTCTGTTTCTTCTTCATCACCAACATCTTCTTCAACTCCTCCTGCCATACTGGTTACTTCAGCATTTTCTTTGAAAGTTTTGTTTTCAGCTGTGCCTATATTAGTGGTTTCAGCTGTGGTTGCAATTAATTCTTTCTGTGCTTCTGTAGACTCTTGTGTTGCTTTTTCTGCTATTGCCTCATCACCTATAAACACATTTTCAACTTTACCCTCTATTTCTCTCAAGGCGTCAACAATAACATTCCTTACAAGCATCTTTGCAGCATTGGTTTCAGTAATATGTTCAACATTGCCACTGTTATTGATTGTTTGTGTATTCTCTGGATCACTTTTGTTCATTTGTAGAATTCTCTTTAAGTCAAATTCCACGCTTACAGGGGCTATGTTCATCACTTCAGCATGCAGTGGAGGCCCGGATGCTGTTTTTTTCTTGACACATGTTTCACACGGACAGTATTCATCATCATTTTCACTGCGTTGGTCACTGTAAGATGTGCCTGTTCCTGTATGCTCACCATCACTTTTTCCTACTTGTGCATCAGTGGACATTTTAGGCATGACCTTAAGCCTTCTTCTCTGTTCTCCCATTTGCCTCGTTGACTCAGGTGACAGTGCTTCTTTAGGAGGTCTTGGCTTTCCAGCTCGGCCCTGAATTTTCTTCAGTTCTCTGTCTATACTTGTTTGTATCCTTCTATGGACCTCATTTTTCAATTCATTTATCATAATGTCAAGCTGTTCATTTTCATCCAAGTTCCATCGTACTTTGAACTCCATCATTGCATTAATATAATGGGTCATAAACTGCTTCTCTAATTTGGTTAGTAAATGTAAGACCCAGGCTGGATCAGGATCTTGAGACACTCTTTTTGTTAACTGAGCTCTTTGAACAACTGAAGGACTCCCAGAACAAGTATCTTCTAAAGGCTCTGTTTCATTTTCCCTTGGTAATTTTGGGCCACTGCTGTCATTTCCTGAGCTCTTGTTGGAAGATTGTGGTGTATCTGGCAATTCTCTTGGGCTATCATTACTTCTAATGGTGTCATCTGATGCTGGCTCATCTTCCTTTTGCTTATCTTCATAGATTTCCCCTACATCTCCATCTGAAGTCTTTTGAACCTGACTAGCTTTTGGGGGCATTTCTAGATGTGATGTTAGGACTTCAGAAGCTGCACTTGCCTCCTCTTCACCCTCATTGACTTCTTGTACCTTAATCAATGTTTCTACCTCTGCAATGACCTGCGTTTGAATTAATCCACCATTAACACTACTCTTCCCAGAACCTGTAGAGCCACTGTTGACATCCACACCAGAGGATGACCTACGATTGAATTCATCATCCACAGAATGCTGACGTTTTGGTTTTTCTTTTTGCTTTAACATCTGTTTGCTCTCTGAAGGATCACAAAGCCAAAGAGACTGAAGGATACTCATTAGCTCCTGGTATCTTTCATCTTTGGCAGTTGCATTTTTGGGATCAAAGTCTATTAATTGTAGCTTAACAAGGCAATCCAGGAGACCTCTCGCAGAAGTGCTCAGTTTTTTCCCATATACAGGAGAAATTTCCGGTAAACTGTTACATCTATCAACCTTTGGACTTAACAACACTTTCATCACCTGTACAGAAATGTGAAAGGTGTTTGATGTATCATCTCTCTGAGGACAGTTGCACGTAGCATCGTCTGCATTCATTTCTTCTATGTTTGCTTGATATTCATGATTAGAGACATTGTCCACCTTAACTCCATCTGCCTCCTGTGTATCATTTTTATTTTCTACTACAGTGTTATCAATGGACTTATTTTTTTCCATCTTATTTATTTTGTCAAGTTCCTCTGTTGACTGACAAGATTTTTGTCCATCACAGTTATCATTAAATTCTTCCATATCATACATTGAACTATCAGCTGGTATTTTTCTCAGCCACTCATTCACTACTTCAGTGGGAGATGCATTGGGTAGATGAGATGGGACTAGCTCAAGGACATCATGATTTTCTTTTGGCTTTCTGCACTTGCTGCTTTTGTCACTTTTGTTTGCTGTAACATTCCTACTACTGTCTGTAGATTCCAAAGGGACATTGCATGCACTTTCAGAGACAGATTTTGTTTCTCCATTGGCTTGGCTTGTGTTTTCAGACTTTCCTTTGTCAATATCTGAAGCTGACAGAGATTGTGAAAGATCACTATCTTTTGAGTCGCCATGTAAAGTCAAAGGTTGCTTGGTTTTGCTTGGAGTTCCTGTTGGTGGTCTTGGACTATGACAACTTTCTGACACACCAGATTTTGAAACTGAACTAGGTTTTGGATTAACTCCCACAGATCTTGCACCTCTCCTAGTTGTCTTGTCACTGTTGTCATTTTCATTCTTTTCTTCAGTTTGTAGTTGAGCGGAGCTCTCCGATAAGTTGCTCTCAAGTCTTTTCTTGGAGGGACTGTGTGAGCATTTGGCAGATTTTAAACTCTTTGATTTAGCTTTGCTTTCATCTTCAGAAATCTCATCAGGATCAAGTGATTTGGCCACAGCTGATTTCTTTTCAGTTCCATCCCTTACTGCATATTGAGTATCCAGCATGTTAAAGGCATCACACTGCTTTGATTTAACAGAAGAGCTTGATTTGGCTGACAAAGTACTGGGTACTTGATCATCAGATCCCTCTGTTACATTTGTGCTCTCATTGGCAGGGGCATCAGAGGGTGCTGCCATTCTAGATTTAACTGACTTATGTGATGCAAATGACGTAGCACTAGGCGATCGTTCTTCAGTCTCCTGTAAATATTTAATTCTTTCAGAAGCAGGAGAGTTGGAAAATTTAGACTTTCTAGACTTCACTGATAGATTTGATTTAACTGATAAAGAACTTTGTGGTCTTTCTTTGTTTTCTCCCAAGTTTTGTGGAACATTGGATGTTTTTGACTTTGTTGAATTTGCTGAAATGCTTGACTTTGCTGATCTGACACTTACTGCTCTGTCCTCAGCATCATCTATCTTGACAGCAGGGACCTCAGAAAATTTTGATTTCTTTGATATTTTGGAATTGTATGATTTTGCTGACTTAGTGCTCAGTGCGCTTTCTTCAAAAATTTCCTCAGCAGGAATATTGGGAGCTGTTGACTTCTTAGATTTTGTAGATATATTTGACTTGGCTGACATGGCACTAGATGATCTTTCAACAGGGTCATCTGAATTATCGGCATGTCCCTCTGGCAGAACAGAAACAGCACTTGATTTCTTAGCTCTTGTTGACATTGATCTTTTTGGGCTAGTTGTTCTCGCTTCAGTTTCCCCCTGATCAGTAACATTTTCTTCATCTAGATCAGCTGCTTTTAACTTTTTTGATCTTTGAGAATTATATGATTCAGCTGATTTTGCTGACATAACACTTTGTGCTCTCTCTTCATGTTCCTCTGTACTATGTTCTTCATCGGGAATGTTAGTCTTGTCTTCAGCAAGAAAGTCAGAAGCTGATTTCTGGGATCTGATGGAATTATTTGACTTTGCTGATTTTGTCGATATTTTACTAGGTGCTCTTTCAACAATATCTCCACAATCAGCACAAATCTCTTCAGTTGGACTGTCCAAAGTGTCTTCAGCAGGCCCTTCATAAACTTTGGATTTCTTGGATATTGCTGATGCGTTTGACTTTGTTGATTTGGCAGATTTGACTGACATGTTGCTTGGTGCTCTCTCCTCAAGTTCCTCCTGATTAGAAGCATCCTGTTCCCCTTTTTCTTCTTCACCAATACCCACATCAGGAATATTTGCAATTTCCTCAACAGTAATATGAGAGAATTTTGATTTATCAGATTTTGCAGAAATACTTGACTTGGCTGATTTGACAGATTTTGCTGACATGACACTTGCTGCTCGTTCTACAATTTCCTCATTATTTGCAGTTTGTTCTATGGGTGGAGCTCCAGATGCTTTTGAGGTCTTAGATCTTGCAGAGATATCTGACTTTGCTGACAGGGCTGATATGGTGCTTGATGCCTCCTCTTCACCAGGACTGTCTTCAGAATCTTCAGCAGGAACTCGAGAAGCTCTGGATTTACCAGATATTGCTGAAGCATTTGACTTTCTTGATTTTGAAGATTTAATTGACATGGCACTCTGTGCTCGCTCCTCAGTGCTCTCTTCAGCATTTCCTCCATCATGACTATCAGCAATATTCTCATAAGAACATTCAGAAACTTTTGATTTCTTAGAAACAATTGAAAGATTTGACTTGGCAGATTTTGTCGACATGGAAGTTGGTGCTTTGTCTTCCGTTCCCTTATTCCTATTTCTTTCATCAATGATGTCAGTATCATAATCAGTAGGAAATTCAGAGGCTTTGGATTTCCTAGATATTGCAGAAGAACATGACTTAGTTGACTTTAAAGATTTGATTGACATGTTGCTTGTGGCTCTTGTTTGAAATTCCTCATGATCAGCAGCAGGTCGTTCCATCACATAATCAGAGGCTGTTGACTTCAGAGATCTTACAGAAACATTTGATTTGTTTGATTTAAGTGATATGCAGCTTCCTGTCTCCTCTTCATCATTTTCTTTGTCAGGAATATCTGCATCTTTTTCAACTGGAATATCAGAAGCTCCAGATTTCCTAGATGATGCGGAAACATTGGACTTTGTTGATTTAACTGACATGCAGCTTCCTGTCTCCTCTTCATCATTTCCTTTGTCAGGATTGTCTGCATCTTCTTCAACTGAAATATCAGAAGCCCTAGATTTCCCAGATAATGCTGAAATATTTGACTTTGATGATTTGGCTGATTTCACTGACATGCAGCTTCCTGTCTCCTCTTCATCATTTCCTTTGTCAGGAATGTCTGCATCATTTTCAACTGGAATTTCAGAAACCCTAGATTTCCTAGATGATGCTGAAATATTTGACTTTGTTGATTTTACAGATTTAACTGATATGCAGCTTCCAGATTCATCTTCATCATTTCCTTTCTCATTAATGTCTGCATCTACTTCAGATGGAATATCAGAAGTTCTAGATTTCCTAGATGATGCTGAAATATTTGACTTTGATGATTTGACTGATTTCATTGAAATGCAGCTTCCTGTCTCCTCTTCATCATTTACTTTGTCAGGAATGTCTGCATCATCTTCACGTGGAATATCAAAAGCTCTAGATTTCCTAGATGATGCTGAAATATTTGATTTTGTTGATTTAACTGATTTAACTGATATACAGCCTCCTGACTCATCTTCATCATTTCCTTTCTCGGGAATGTCTGCATCTTCTTCAACTGGAATATCAGAAGTTTGAGATTTTCTAGATGATGCTGAAATATTTGACTTTGATGATTTGGCTGATTTCACTGAAATGTAACTTCCTGTCTCATCGTTTTCATTGTCAGGAATATGTGCATCTACTTCAACTGGAATTTTAGAAGCTCTAGATTTCCTAGATGTTACTGAAATATTTGACTTTGTTGATTTAGCTGATTTCACTGATATACAACTTCCTGTCTCTTCTTCATCATTTCCTTTGTGGGGAATGTCTGCATGTTTTTCAATTCGAATATCAGAAGCTCTAGATTTCCTAGATGGTGCTGAAACATTTGACTTTGTCGATTTAACAGACATACTGCTTCTTGTCTCCTCTTCATCACTTCCTTTGTCGAGGATCTCTGCATCTTGTTCAACTGGAATATCAAAAGCTCTTGATTTCCTAGATGATGCTGAAATATTTGACTTTGATGACTTGGCTGATTTCACTGATATGCAGCTTCCTGTCTCCTCTTCGTCATTTCCTTTGTCAGGAATGTCTGCATCATCTTCAACTGGAATTTCAGAAGCTCTAGATTTCCTAGATGATGCTGAAACATTTGACTTTATTGATTTAACTGACAAGCAGCTTCTTGTCTCTTCTTTATCATCTCCTTTGTCGGGGATCTCTGCATCTTGTTCAACTGGAATATCAAAAGCCCTTGATTTCCTAGATGACACTGAAATATTTGACTTTGATGATTTAGCTGATTTCACTGATATGCAGCTTCCTGTCTCCTCTTCATCGTTTCCTTTGTCAGGAATGTCTGCATCATCTTCAACTGGAATTTCAGAAGTTCTAGATTTCCTAGATGTTGCTGAAATATTTGACTTTGTTGATTTAGCTGATTTCACTGAAATGCAGCTTCCTGTCTCATCTTCATCATTTCCTTTGTCAGGAATGTCTGCATCTTCTTCAACGAGAATATAAGATGCTCTAGATTTCTTAGATGTTGCTGAAATATTTGACTTTGTTGATTTAGCTGATTTCACTGAAATGCAGCTTCCTGTCTCATCTTCATCATTTCCTTTGTCAGGAATGTCTGCATCTTCTTCAACGAGAATATAAGATGCTCTAGATTTCTTAGATGTTGCTGAAATATTTGACTTTGTTGATTTAGCTGATTTCACTGACATGCAGCTTCCTGTCTCCTCTTCATCATTTCCTTTGTCAGGAATGTCTGCATCATTTTCAACTGGAATTTCAGAAACCCTAGATTTCCTAGATGATGCTGAAATATTTGACTTTGTTGATTTTACAGATTTAACTGATATGCAGCTTCCAGATTCATCTTCATCATTTCCTTTCTCATTAATGTCTGCATCTACTTCAGATGGAATATCAGAAGTTCTAGATTTCCTAGATGATGCTGAAATATTTGACTTTGATGATTTGACTGATTTCATTGAAATGCAGCTTCCTGTCTCCTCTTCATCATTTACTTTGTCAGGAATGTCTGCATCATCTTCACGTGGAATATCAAAAGCTCTAGATTTCCTAGATGATGCTGAAATATTTGATTTTGTTGATTTAACTGATTTAACTGATATACAGCCTCCTGACTCATCTTCATCATTTCCTTTCTCGGGAATGTCTGCATCTTCTTCAACTGGAATATCAGAAGTTTGAGATTTTCTAGATGATGCTGAAATATTTGACTTTGATGATTTGGCTGATTTCACTGAAATGTAACTTCCTGTCTCATCGTTTTCATTGTCAGGAATATGTGCATCTACTTCAACTGGAATTTTAGAAGCTCTAGATTTCCTAGATGTTACTGAAATATTTGACTTTGTTGATTTAGCTGATTTCACTGATATACAACTTCCTGTCTCTTCTTCATCATTTCCTTTGTGGGGAATGTCTGCATGTTTTTCAATTCGAATATCAGAAGCTCTAGATTTCCTAGATGGTGCTGAAACATTTGACTTTGTCGATTTAACAGACATACTGCTTCTTGTCTCCTCTTCATCACTTCCTTTGTCGAGGATCTCTGCATCTTGTTCAACTGGAATATCAAAAGCTCTTGATTTCCTAGATGATGCTGAAATATTTGACTTTGATGACTTGGCTGATTTCACTGATATGCAGCTTCCTGTCTCCTCTTCGTCATTTCCTTTGTCAGGAATGTCTGCATCATCTTCAACTGGAATTTCAGAAGCTCTAGATTTCCTAGATGATGCTGAAACATTTGACTTTATTGATTTAACTGACAAGCAGCTTCTTGTCTCTTCTTTATCATCTCCTTTGTCGGGGATCTCTGCATCTTGTTCAACTGGAATATCAAAAGCCCTTGATTTCCTAGATGACACTGAAATATTTGACTTTGATGATTTAGCTGATTTCACTGACATGCAGCTTCCTGTCTCCTCTTCATCGTTTCCTTTGTCAGGAATGTCTGCATCATCTTCAACTGGAATTTCAGAAGTTCTAGATTTCCTAGATGTTGCTGAAATATTTGACTTTGTTGATTTAGCTGATTTCACTGAAATGCAGCTTCCTGTCTCATCTTCATCATTTCCTTTGTCAGGAATGTCTGCATCTTCTTCAACGAGAATATAAGATGCTCTAGATTTCTTAGATGTTGCTGAAATATTTGACTTTGTTGATTTAGCTGATTTCACTGAAATGCAGCTTCCTGTCTCATCTTCATCATTTCCTTTGTCAGGAATGTCTGCATCTTCTTCAACGAGAATATAAGATGCTCTAGATTTCTTAGATGTTGCTGAAATATTTGACTTTGTTGATTTAGCTGATTTAACTGATATGCAGCTTTCTGTCTCCTCTTCGTCATTTCCTTTGTTGGGAATGTCTGCATCTTCTTCAACTGGAATAGCAGAAGCTCTTGATTTCATGGATGATGCTGAAATATTTGACTTTGTTGATTTAAATGATTTAACTGATGTGCAGCTTCCTGTCTCCTCTTCATCGTTTCCTTCATCGGGGATGTCTGCATCTTCTTTAGCTGTAATAGCAGAAGCTCTAGATTTCCTAGATGATGCTGAAATATTTGACTTTGATGATTTAGCTGATTGCACAGACATGTAGCTTCCTTTCTCGTCTTTATCATTTCCTTTGTCGGGAATGGCTTCATCTTCTTCAGTTGGAATATCAGAAGCTCTTGATTTCCTAGATGATGCTGAAATATTTGACTTTGTTGATTTAACTGATTTAACGGATAAGCAGCTTCCTGTTTCCTCTTCATCATTTCCTTTCTCGGAAATATATGCATCTTCTTCAACTGGAATATCAGATGCTCTAGATTTCCTAGATGGTACTGAAATATTTGACTTTGTTGATTTAGCTGATTTGACTGATATGCAGCTTCCTGTCTCCTCTTCATCGTTTCCTTTGTCAGGAATGTCGGCAACTTCTTCAGCTGTAGTATCAGACGCTCTGGATTTCCTAGATGATACTGAAATATTTGACTTTGTTGATTTAGCTGATTTAACTGATATGCAGCTTCCTGTCTCCTCTTCATCATTTCCTTTGTCGGGAATGTCTACATCTTCATCAGCTGGAATAGCAGAAGCTCTAGATGCACTAGATGATGCTGAAATATTTGACTTTGATGATTTAGCTGATATGCAGCTTTCTGTCTCATCTTCACCATTTCCTTTGTCAGGAATGGCTGCATCTTCTTCAGTTGGAATATCAGAAGCTCCACATTTCCTAGATGATGCTGAAATATTTGACTTTGATGATTTAGCTGATATGCAGCTTCCTGTCTCCTCTTCATCATTTCCTTCATCGGGAATGTCTGCATCGTCTTCAACTGAAATATCAGAAGCTCTAGATTTCCTAGATGATGCTGAAATATTTGACTTTGATGATTTAACTGATATGCGGCTTCCTGTCTCATCTTCGTCATTTCCTTTGTCAGAAATGTCTGTATCTTCTTCAAATGGAATATCAGAAGCTCTAGATTTCCTAGATGATGCTGAAATATTTGACTTTGTTGATTTAACTGACATGCAGCTTCCTGTCTCTTCTTTATCATTTCCTTTATAATATATATCTGCATCTTCTTCCACTGTAACATCAGAACCTCTAGATTTCCTAGATGTTGTTGAAATATCTGACTTTGTTGATTTAAGAGAAAAAATTGACATGCAGCTATCTGCTCTCTTTTCTGCTTCCCGTTCTTCATTTCCCCCATTAGTAATGTCTGAACTCCCGTTGGCTGATAATTTTGACCTGCTAGATTTTGCAGAAATATTTGACCTGGCTGATTTGGTAGATTTAACTGACATGGCATTTTGCGCTCTCACTTCAGATTCATCCTCTAAATTTTTTTCATCATTTGACTTTGATTTTGCAGACACAGTGCTTGGAGCTCGTTCTACAGTTGCCTCATCATTTACAGTGTTTTCTTCTGATGGAGTTTCAGAAGCCTCTGGTGTCCTAGATCTTACAGAGACATGTGACTTTCCTGAGTTGGTTGACATGACACTCGGTATGCTATCTTCAGATTTTCCATCATTTTCCTCTCTGAGACTATGCACAGTATCTTCTATTGGAACCTCAGAGGCTTTTGATTTCTTAGATATTGTCGAAGCATTTGACTTTGTTGATTTGGCAGATGTAGTTGACATGTTGCTTGGTGCTCTCTCCTCATAATCCTCATGATCAACAACATTTTCTTCAGTTGGAATATTGGAAGTATCTGACTTCACAGATCTCACAGAAACATTTGATCTGGCTGACTTTACTGACATGCGACTTGATGCGCTCCTTTTTGTTTCCTCTTTTTCATGTGCTTCATCAAGAATGTATGCACTTTCTTCAGCTGGAAAGTCAGAGACTTTAAACTTGCTAGATTTTGCAGAAATATTTGATTGAGCTGACTTGGCTGATTTGCCAGATTTAACTGACATGGCACTTTGTGTCCGCTCTTCAGTTTCCTCAGTTTCATCGGGAATATCTGACTTTGCTGATTTGGCTGATATGGCACTTGGTGCTCTCTCCTCAGGTTCCTCATGATCAGCAGCATTTTGTTCCTCTGGTGCATCAGAGGCTGTAGACCTCATAGATCTTACAGAAACATTAGATTTGTTCGATTTAACTGACCTGCAGCTTCCTGCATCCCCTTCATCATTTCCTTCACCTGGATTGTCTGCATCTTCGACTGGAAAATCAGAAGCTCTGGATTTCCTAGATATCGCTGAAACATTTGACCTTGTTGATTTGGCTGATTTTACTGATGTGACACTTTGTGCTCTTGCTTCAGTTTTTTCTTCAGCATCTCCTTCAATGGGAATGTCAACACTGTCCTTAGAACCCACCGAAATTTTTGATTTCGTAGATTCTGCTGAAGCATTTGACTTTAATGAGTTGGCTGATTCGACAGACATGTTGCTTTTCACTCTCTCCTCGAGTTCCACATCATTAACAGAATTTTCCTCTACTGAAATATTAGCGGTGTTTGACTTCATAGATCTTCCAGAAGCACTTGATTTGGCTGACATGGGGCTTGCTGGTCTTCCTTCTGTTTCCTCTCCATTTCTCTCATCAAGAATGTCTGTGCTCTCCTTAGATTGAATGTCAGAGACGTTTGATTTACTAGATTTTGCAGAAATATTTGCCTTGGCTGATTTGGCTGATAACGCAGATTTGGCTGACATGGCACTATGTGCTCTTTCTTCACTTTCCATCTCAACATCTCCTTCAATAGAGTCAACACCATGCTCATATTTTTCAGATACTTCTTTAGAGACTTCAGACTTTCTGGATGTTGCAGATTTATTTGAAATGCCTGAATATACAGATGTGACACTTGATGGTCTTCCTTCAGTCTCTACCAGATTCTGATTGTCTGTTGACTTGGATGACATGGCACTTGTTGCTGTCCTTTTGAATTCCTCTGAATCATTTTCTTCAGTCCAAGTAACAGAGATTTTTGACTTTCTAGATGCTGCTGATGCATCTGAGTCGACAGACCTAACTGATGCTGCACTTTGTGGTCTGATCTCTGTTTGTTTTACTTCATCTCTATCCTCCTCGCTAAAATGACCAGAAGCTTTTGATTGCCTTAATTGTGCAGATGCCTTTGATTTTGCAGATGTGGCACTGGAGGCTCTCTCACATTCCTCTACAGGATTGTCTGCACTTTCACTTGAATGATCATGTGAGAGTTTTGATTTCCTAGATCTTGGTGATGTGTTTGACTTTGTTGATTTTGTTGACATGGCGCTTGGTACTCTATTAGTGGCCTCCACTTCATTCTCAGCACTGACACGGGCCAATTTTGATTGAGATGACGATGCTGACATAGCACTTAATGTTCTTTCATCTGTCTTCTCTAACTTCTCATCATTTGGTTCCATGGGAACTTCATATGCTTTTGACCTAGTAGATTTTGTAGAAGCATTAGACCTGTCTGAAGTGACTGACATTGTGCTTGGTGCTCTCTCTTCACGGTCTTCATTAATGTTTTCTTCAGGTGGAGCACCAGATGATTTTGAATGTCTAGATCTTGCAGATGTATTTGATTTAATGGATAAAACTGATGTGGCACTTTGCATTCTCTCATGATCTTCCCCTCCATTTTCAGTATTTCCCTCATCCAGTGCTCCGATTTCCACTTCTCCCTCAACATTTTCATCAGCCAAACTTAACTCACAAGACACAGCACTGGTTGCCCTCTCTTCAGATCCATCCTCAATATCTTTAAATGGGATATGACCACTTTTCTCTACAAAGGGTTCAGAGACATTTGATTTCCTTGAGGTTGCAGGTGATTTCAATGATCTTTCATGTGCTTGTTTATCTTCTTGAGTTTCTTCATCTTTATGTTCAAAAATGTCTGATGTGGATTTTGTGGAGGCTATTGATTTGACTGACATGGCACTTTTAGATCTTTGCTGTTTGACATTCTTGTACTCAGCATTCTCTATCATTTCAGGCTCCTTAGATCTTGCTGAGGCATTTGATTTCATGGACATGGCACTTAATGATTGATCTCCCTTTATTGCCCCTGCTTTTTCATCTTTTGATTCTGATCTTGTCCAGATACTTGATTTGGTAGACATAGGACTACTTGATCTCTCCTCCATTCCTATGTCCTTTCTTTCAGGAGCAAAATCTATATTATCAGCTGCCACTATGCCTTCTGGGGTAGGTCCATCAGAAACTCCACACTGACAAGTGTTTGACTCTTTCGATTTTGATGACACTTTAGAACTAGATGATAATACACTTTCCCCATCTGCCACTGGGGAAGCACACTTGGATGACCTCTTTGACTTTCCAGAACAGACAGAAGCACTGGATACCCTACCTGGAGGGCTTGGAATAAAATGTTGTCTAGGTGAAGTTGTACTCAAAACCACATTTTTTGTGGTCTCTTCCTCTTCTTCAGCTTTACAGTTTTTAAAGCAGGAACTTGCTCTTGAAGCACTTGGTGGGAGGTCATCCTCCTCATCTTGGTCTTCTTGGAGGGTAGCTAATACCTGAGAAGAAGTACTTGCAGAGGATCCTGCTCGTTCTTCTTCCACTGACACTTGAGTGATTTTGACACTGACCTGATCATTTTGTGAGCCTTTAGAATAAACCGAGGACATACTGTCAGGTCTTGCCTCATCATTCCCTGTTACCAGTGTAAGGTGTTTAGTTTCACTTTTGTCCACTGTGGGGGATTGCCTCTTGCACATAGATGAGCAAACCACACTGGTGCTGTACTCTACAGAGTCAACCTCCTCAATATTCTGCTCAGTGCAAATTTCCCGCTCCACCACTTGCTCAGTATACTCTTCACTTGACACAGACATAGTTTGCATGCATTCAGTCATTGTCTTTCTACAGACCATCGTGTGTGAAGATGCACTGGAACTTGAAGATCTAATATGACAGCAAGCTTCCTGTGTCCTTATGGTATGTTTTTTCCAGAGATCATACTCCTGACAATGTTTACAACAATGAGGACAGTGAGGCTCTTTTGTATGTTTTTGATAATGCTTGCTGATGTAAGCCTCATCTGCCTCACTAGCAGAGATATATTCTGAGTCTGAACAGTTTTCAACACTTTGTTCATGGTAGTAGTTGTTAAGTCCATGGTGGTACTCACGGGTCTTTGTCATATTCTTTTTTACTTCTGTGGACCAATGTAAAGTTTCATCATTCAACAGACGGAAGCGCACTTTCATTTCCATGGACAAGCTGCCATCTTTGTTGATAAGAACACGCTTCTCTATGTCATCGTCCATCATTGTATCGCTAGCATGTGGGCAGGAATCAACCAGCTCTGGGGAGTTTGTTTCATCTGGTAATGACTTGTCAGAAGAAATTGAGTGTCTTGATGATCTTTTGCCAGATTCAGACCTTGGATAGATGATGGTTTTCTTTGAGTCTAGTCCTTGATTTGCCATAAAGAGAGAGAGATGGACAGACAGACAGACAGACAGACAGACAGACAGACAGACAGACAGACAGACAGACAGACAGACAGACAGACAGACAGACAGACAGACAGACAGACAGACAGACAGACAGGTACAAAATGGTAATTAACTAAACATCCTTATTTTATGGTAGAGGAACATATCACTTCAGATACGCCCTATTTTGATAAAAGGTACATATCCTGTTAAAGGGTGGTAATATATCCAGACTGGATGGCAGTACCTCGAAAATTGTATTCACTGAAACTATTTTGGTTTAATAAAACAGGCTTATTGGCAATTTTGCTGTCATAGCAAAAATTGCAAGTACATTCAATACTAGTGTAAATTACTTAAATAACATGTACTGCATGACCAATTAATATATTTCTATGCTGCATATATACAATTTTTCTTACTTTCATGTCCTTCAGTATAGCCAGTTAAACATGATCTTGAATTGAAGCGTGGGAGTTTTACATCAGTTGTTTTCCGAAAACTCTCCAAGATGGTTGGGTGAGAAGGTTCACGCCCCACACAGACAAGAACACTGGGGCACTGCAAAAGACTTTGAACACTGTCAATCTGGAACAAAAGAGAATAAGAAAAATTATTTATAATTGGGAGCATCAGTAACAGAGACACATCAGTTTGTTAAACGGTGTTCATGGGAGAACAGTAAATATCAGACTGTGGAGGTGGGGTACAATTAAGAAGTCGGCAGCAGACTGAGCAGATAACAGTGGTGAATTGCTAATCTGCAGTCATGGCTGCAATCAATTAGTTGATCAAATGCTAAACTATTTCTATGGCTGTTTGTAGTTAAACTGGGACCAGAATTCTGACCAGTATGCAACCAGACATGAACCAGTATGAACCCAGCTACTGGACATGCACAAGCCAGTGCATTCTTCGTACCGGTCCCAAGACTGGATAAATGGGGAGAGTTGCATCAGGAAGGGCATCCGGCAAATCAAATATGCAGATCATAAATCAGATTTCCATACCATATCGGTAGAGGCCTGGGCTACCAATGACCACCACCAGTACTGTTGGTCAGCAAGGTGTTGGTCAAAACTATGCTACTGTTAGGCAAATGAGAAGGAAAGGGTAAAGGCATGTCCAGGGGCAGCAGGAGAGGAGAAAGGATAGGAGTGTGGAGGTGAGAGTCAGAACTATTAATGTTGGCACTATGAATGGTAAAGGGAGAGAGCAGGCTTATATGATGGAGAGAAGGAAGGTAGCTATACTGTGTGTGCAAGAGACCAGGTGGAAGGAGAGTAAGGCCAGGAGCATCAGAGGTAGGTTCAAGCTGTTCCACCATGGAGTGGATGGGAAGAAAAATGGGGTAGGGGTAATCCTGAAGGAATATAATGTCACGAGTGTGTTCAAGGTGGAGTGTCAGACAGAGTGATGAGTATGGAGCTGGAAATCGAAGGTGTGATGATGAATGTTGTCAGCACATATGTTGGGTGTGACATGGAAGAGAAAGAAGAATTCTGGAGTGAGTTGGAGGAAGTGGTGGAGAGTGTGCCCAAGGAAGAGACAGTGGTGATTTGAGAGGACTTCAGTGGGCATGTTGGTGAAGGGAACGGAGGTGATGGGTCAGTATGGTGTCAAGGAGAGGAATGTGGAAGAACATATGGTGGTGGATTTTGCGAAAAGGATGGAAATGGCAGTGTTGAATACATATTTCAAGAAGAGGGAGGACCACACGGTGACATATAAGAGTGAGAGGAGATGCACACAGGTGGACTATATCACACGCAGGACATGCAGTCTGAAAGAGATTGGAGACTGCATGGTTCTGACGGGAGAATGTAGCTAGGCAGCATCAGATGGTGGTCTGTAGGATGACTTTGGAGATCAAGAAGAGAAAGAGAGTGAAAGCAGAGCTAAGGATCAAGTGGTGGAAGTTGAAGAAGGAAGACTGATGTGGAGTTCAGGGAGGAGCTAAGACAGGCTGTGGGTGGTGTTGAAGAGTTGCAGGATGGCTAGGCAACTACTGCAGAAATGGTGAGGGAGACAGCTAGGAAGGTACTTGGTGTGTCATCTGAACAGAGGAAGGAAGACAAGGAGACTTGGTGGTGGAATGAGGAAATCCAGGCAAGTATATGGAGGAAGAGGTTGGTGAAGAAGAAGTGGGATAGTCAGAGAGATGAAGAAAGTAGACAGGAGTATAAGAAGATGTGGCGTAAGGTGAAGAGGGGTGGCAATGGCAAAGAAAAAGGGGTATGGTGAGTTGTATGAGAGGCTGAACAATAAGGAAGGAGAAAAGAACTTGTATCGCTTGGCTAGACATATGGACCGAGCTGGGAAGGATATGCAGCAGGTTAGGATGATGAAGGATAGAGAGAGAAATGTGCTGACAAGCAAGGAGAGTGCATTGAGAAGGTGGGAGGAGTACTTTGAGGGGCTGGTGAATGAAGAAAATGAGAGAAAGAAAAGTTTGGATGATGTGGGAATAGTGAATCAGGAAGTACAATGGATTAGCAAAGATGAAGCAAGGACCGCTATGAAGAGGATTAAGAGTGGAAAGGCGGTTGGTCCAGATGGCATACCTATTGTGCCTGTGGAGGCATGGAGATGTTTAGGAGAGATGGCAATGTAGTTTTTAACTAGATTGTTTAACACAATCTTGGAAAGTAAGAGGAGGCCTGAGGAGTGGAGAAGTGTACTGGTACCGATTTTCAAGAATAGTGGTGATGTGCAGAACTGTAGTAACTACAGAGGTATAAAGTTAATCAGCCACAGTATAAACTAGTGGGAAAGAGTAGTGGAAGCTAGGTTAAGAGGAGAAGTGATGATCAGAGAGCAGCAGTGTGGTTTAATGCCAATAAAGCACTAAAGAAGTATAGAAGGTCAGAAGGAGTTACATTGTGTCTTCATGGATTTAGAGAAAGCATATGACAGGGTGCCGATAGAGGAGGTGTGGTATTGTATGAGGGAGTCAGGAGTGGCATAGAAGTATGTAGGAGTGGTGCGGGTTATGTATGAGGGTAGTGGGACAGTAGTGAGGTGTGTGGTAGGAGTAAGGATGGGTTCAAGGTGGAGGTGGGTTTACATCAAGGATTGGCTCTGATCCCTTTCTTGTTTGGAATGGTAATAGACAGGTTGACAGATGAGATCAGGCTGGAGCCTTCGTGGACTATGATGTTCGTGGATGACATTGGGCTCTGTAGTGAGAGTAGGGAGCAGGTTGAGGAGAGCCTTGAGTGGTGGAGATATGCACTGGAGAGAAGAGGAATGAAAGTCAGTAGGAGCAAGATGGCGTACATATGTGTGAATGAGAGGGAGGACAGCAGAATGGTGAGGATGCAAGGAGTAGATTTGGCAAAGGTGGTTGAGTTTAAATTCTTGAGGTCAACTGTTCAAAGTAACAGGGTGTGCGGAAGAGCAGTGAAGAAGAGAGTACAGGCAGGATGAAGTGGGTGGAGAAGAGTGTACCAGCAAGAGTGAAAGGGAAGGTTTACAAGATGGTTGTGACACCAGCTATGTTATATGGCTTGGGGACAGTGGCACTGACCAAAAGACAGGAGGCAGAGCTGGAGGTGGCAGAATTGAAGATGTTACGCTTTTCGTTGGGAGTGATGTAGATGGACAGGATTAGGAATGAGTATTTTAGAGGGACAGTGCAGGTTGGACGGTTTGGAGACAAAGCAAGAGAGACGAGATTGAGGTGGTTTGGGGGTGTGCGGAGGAGAGATGCTGGGTATATCGGGGGAAGGATACTGAAGATGAAGCTGCCAGGCAAGAGGAAAAGAGGAAGGCCAAAGAGGAGTTTTATGGATGTGGTGAGGGAGGACATGCATGTGGTTGGTGTGACAGAGGAAAATGCAGAGGACAGGAAGAGATGGAAACGGATGATCTGCTGTGGCGACCCCTAATAGGAGCAGTCGAAAGAAAAGGAAGAAGAACATGCAACCAGACAAAGAGGCATCCAAGCCCTGTAAAAGACCAGTGTTATTCAGAGTATGTTGTTTTGGTCGACAACTTTTTTATTGTTAAATAAGTAGTGACTCTGCCTGAATACAATGGACATTCTCAACCATCTGTCCATCCAGTGGCTTAGAACCTTTCACACAAACGTATGTGTCATTGATAACCAATAATGTCTGTAAAAGCTGTGGACAGAACATAATTACAAGTATTTGGTAGATGTGACTGTCGTCTATACTGCTGAGGAAGGACTGAAATGTATGTTTTTGGGCTGCAGAGGAATACCAATGTTAAGTAGGGGAGAACGTGTTAACTCCACACACAAAAAAGGCAGTGATTGAGCCCAAGACTCAATGCTAACCAGCAAGACACTATGACACCTGCACAGCATATATTGCAGCGTTTTAAGCCAGCCATTAGTCACCATATGAATAGAATAACAGTTTTGCTGTAAGAGGTAGTTGTGTTAATTACTGGGTAGTAACGTAGGAATCAAATCCATAACATTGAATTCTCTGTACTATTTGCTGTCCATGGACTTCTGAAACATGCTGCCAAAAAGTCCTCACTTCACAGTCATTTTCCACCCTATCTTTTGAATTTCTGAGTTTCATGCCACAGAGATTAAAATAGTAATCTGTGAGTCTCATATCAGTTTTTAGCCGTGATTGCAGAGAATTTCTGTCATTCTTTTCTTAATTAATATTAAATGTCTCGTCTTTTTGCCCTGCAAATATTCCAGAAATAGTATTTAGACCAATTGTGTTACATTTTGCTAAGGATGGGGTATCATCTTGACAGACATAGGGCAAAGGCAGTAGTGCAAATCCTCAGGGAAGGAGGCTGTGAGTCAGCCAAATTGACGGACAAGATTAAAAACCTAATCCTGGATAATCTCCAGTAAACTTCACCTGGGATGACTGTGCATTCTTACAATGGCAAGCTTCCATTGTCACTTGTAAGAACCAAGGCATTTCTCAGTAGTCCTGCAGGCTTGCTGACTAAGGAAAAGAAATAGATTTAAGGCTACAGACAAGTGAACACGCAGGCCTGGTCCTTGTAATCCATAACATACAGCATAATTACTTCATGATTAATTTGCCTCCTTCTCCAAGCATTGTGCTGTACTGTAACACAAAAACTACTTTCCACAGCTAGTGCTATGACCAGATTGTTAACATTACAACAAAAATCAGGAAATAGTCATGTACCATACAAAAAAGAAACAGCAAATAGAAGAAGATTGTTGGTAAAACCCAATCAAAAATGGATTGTAAATAAAAAAACAAAAAAAAACGTTTGACTTATTAATGTCTTCAATTTATCATTCCACATTTTGGAGCCTACATTTTAGCTAATAAAACTGTAGAGCTCTTTTTTTTTCTTTTTTTTTTTTGGAGGAAAGTAATCCCCCCCTTAGACTGACTTTTTTTTTAAGTGGAGTAACTCAGTAACTCAATACAAATCTACACAAGAAGATTAAAGTCCCCCTCCAGACACGTTTTAAAAGTTTAAAAATATTCTGTGATGATTAATATATCGTTTAACATATTTTCCCCCACATAAAAGTAAAAAAAAAAACCTCTTAAAAGGGGGCTGGGAGCCAGTGGCGGATCTAGGGATTTTTTTCCTGGGGTGGCAAGACTGTGTCCCAGAGGTGGCAGTTGCCACCCCGTAGATCCGCGCCTGTGAGGGGGAGGGGGATTCTAAATTGGCGACTTCTGTTTGAGATGAGTTTGGTGCGGGTCTCATTGACCTTCATCATGCATGTACATAAAATATACTTTAAAAACATATTATCTGATTTATAAATGGGGTGGCAACAGGGGTGGCAAGACTGTGTCCCAGAGGTGGCAGCTGCCACCCCTTGCCACCCCGTAGATCCGCGCCTGCTAGGAGCGCTTCTAATCTTTCTCCCTCATTGATAAATTCAGGCTCTATGAATATGCAAATATCACATGCCCCACGCCCCGCTGCTTTCCCTCGGTTGACCTGTGAAAGGATGGTGCACATCAAGATGGCTAGCGTTAGAGCAAACATCAGAGATTCAGCCATACATGTTCGAGCTTCAGTCAAACCCAGACTTAGACTCTGCTGTGCACCAAATTGGCAACTAGCAGACGTATCAGAATGGTAAGTGTAGTTAGCATCTTTGTTTTGTTGATGTTGTTTGTTAGCTTGTAACAGCCAAGGCTGACACAGCAGTGGTTGTGAAACATACAATAATATCTGCTACGGTATTACAGTGTGTTCACATTGTCACATTGTTATTGTCAGTGATTAAAGTGGGCTGGAGCTACCCGGATCCCGACGCCGGCACTTCCCCTCCTCCCCCAAGTCAACCGGAGCTGAGATCCGGCACTCTGTAGACAGGAGTAATTTCAACCTTTTTGTCGCAGTAAATTTTAAAACAAAAAACATGATGCAGCCAATTCACAAGCATTACAAAATAAATCGCAAATAAAGTCGTTCTTCTATTTTTATACTACTTTACTTTTTCTAAAAGTTTGAATGATATCGCGTCCTCACGTGACCCGCACCTGCCTGCTGTCTGGCTTCACCAGACTTGACATCAAAAGAGACTGGCTTCACACTCACGGGTCAGGGTCAGTTCACCGCACCAGGCAGACAAGACTCGAGAGAGCGTCAACCTGCTACCTGCACTATTATCTTGGATTGGAGGGCATAAAGAGTGAGTATCTTCAGTGTATTTCGAATAGTATTTCCAATAGTTTTGTCTAGCTCTGCTGTGGTTTTCATTCAAGCAACTAACGTTAGCGAACGTAACGTTAGCTAGCTAGCTAGCTAACTAGCTATCTTCCACCCGGTAACATTGCTAGCTAGTTGCTGACGTTGCAGGCTAGTTGTTTGAATGCTGCTAGGCAAGCTAACTATCGGTAGCGTCCGGTAACGTTACCGGTAGCTAGCTAGTTATGTTTGTCCAACCTTAGCTCTGGCCATGCAATATTTTCATTCAAATAACTAACTAGCTAGCAAACGTTAGCTACCGGTAGCTATTATTAGCTAACAATGCTAACGTCGGGACTACTGGACCAGTGGTTAGCTAGCCTAACGCTGGCTAGCTAGCACTTTTGCCCATCTCTCTAATACAGAGATCCCCCATTTACCAAATCCCACTTTAACCCCTGGTTATTGTGTAATTATAAACCAGAGGTCTCATCAAAGTTTACAGAAAGATACATTTCGTCTGGCTGAGATTTTCATATTACGTGTAATATTTGTTTACTTGATAGCCAACCAAGTTTGCGTGGGAACCGGCTCATTGGCAGTAGTGTAAAATTCAAAGCCGCTGGGACGTCAGGGCGAAGCGACCCGCATCACACTTAAGGTTTATCGTTCCAAGCCCGGAAAGCACTGGAGAGGGGAATCCCCCCCACTTCTGCCAACTCCTGACACTGCCACCAACGTTTCATCAGCCCTCGCAGGCACACAACAACGGACACCTTTATTGGTGCCGCCACAGCAAGGGGGACTCGCGCAAGACCGGTGAGAATGGTTGGTGCTAGAATGCATCATCCGGAGGGAGGTGGGAGGGAACTCCACTGCACGTCATCAAATGCTCACAGCGGAATCACGGATTATGTTGCTAGCTAGCGTTGTTTAACACTGGCTTTATAGTTATTTAGCTGTACGTTTTTTACAATCCACATTGACATAGAGTTGGTTAGTAAAGGTGCGAGGGCCGAAGGCCCGAGCTTCGTCTGAGGAGCGAGGCCGCAGGCTCAGGACCCGGGGGGGGGGGGGGTCCTGGACGAGCGAATGCGCACAAGGGCCAAAGGCACCAGCTGCGTCTAACATCAATCTACTGTTTCCCGCTGTTCCTAAATTGAACTAGCCCCTACCCAAGCCCCTACCCAATCATAAGATTGGTCGATTCTGCTGTGAGCATTTAATGATGTGCAGCGGAGTACCCTCCCACCTTCTTCCGGATGATGCATTCTAGCACCAACCAGTCAGAAGCATGGTCCAGACTAGAAAAGAGGTTTACATTGCACACCGTGCCGTTTTTGGGGTGAAAAGTGATGCACCTCGGGCCACCATCATCGTTTCATATGGCTGAACTTTGAAACGGCCGGTTTTAAATGTCTGTGCTCTCGCAGGAGGTTTCAGGTTTCTTTGCCTCGCCCTACATTTGCATATTAGACAGCGATTTGCTTTTGGATTTGTGACGTGCCAAATCTAGCCTGCCAGGGGTACGTTTGAATCTCAGCTTTTAGGGAAGTGCACAGACAGCTCCTCCTCCAGTAGAGGAAATATGAAAACAGTGCTCTGGTGACAGAGTCAGTAGTTAGTCAAGGTCGGACATTTTAGGGGACACAAACATAAGCAAAACACATTTTTGAGTGGAGTGGTACTTTAACACTTTTTGTGAGGGACAAAAAAGTAATGTCACTTTTGAGAGAAAAAAGTTAACTTTCATTCAAATCTTTATGTCGGTGTTTCTTATTAAACTTAAAAGAATCCCAGAGCACTGCCATAAGTGTATACTGAGGACATAAATGGCTGTCCTAGGGAAATACTTTAAGTAAATTCAATGTAATAAAACTTTATAACAGGCCATATATTGCAAGAAATATAATCCATGAAATGCATACACATCACATTTAATAAGGATTACTATAGAAAAAAAAATCATATCACTTTTTTTTCCCTTTCACATATACTGCATACTTCATCCTTTATGGAAGGAAAACTTAATTATAAATAAACATAAACTTGCTCACAGGCTTGCTGTCACTGCCTCTCATTAAATGGTAGCATTTTGAAATTCTCGGGAAATACATTGCCGGAACGGTTGGCTGAAATATTAATTTTTGTTGATCTCGTTGGGCTGTTAAGTGCTCCGTTTTGATGACAATGCAGTTTTCACCCGTGAAATCGACTGTCAGTAAGACAGATGAATGCTTTCAGCTGGGGTCACACAAAGCCCAGGTGAAGATTATTAATTGCCACTGCGCAGGATGCATTTCTGAGATACCTCACGTATCATAGTAAGGGGGTAGATTCACAATGTTGACCTGTTTCTTCTCTCTCAAAAATAGCTCTGATTTGACCATGATTAATGGGCTTTTTAGAGATACCCGATAACTTTATGTGACGCTATATCCCGGTTTCATTCACTAATACATACTCTAAAAAACGGCATATAACCTTCTTGACTTTTACACGTATTGAAATATTTAATTGAACCGGTTTCATGGAGGATGGAGGCTTTTTGAGGTCTTGTGTTAAGAGTACGACCACTGCTTTATACGATTAATAGAATAAAAACACGCACAAAGAATTTGTGCGACAGTGGAAAATAAATAACACTGGCATAAAACAAATGTACTTGTTTCATCCAGAATCATTTTGCAACCACTCACAGTTAAATAAATGTATACAAATTTCAGAAATTAAAAAATGTATGCATATGCAATATATTTCCATTACAACTCCCTCCGTTTTTTTTCCCAATTCATCTTTACATTCTTTTGGACCATATATTAAATTCTTTTATCGTTACCTTCTTTTTATCTGCACACTTTCACTTGCAATGTAAAACACATTGATTTGCATTTTAATGTGAATAAAGCTTGATTGATTTATTGATTGATTGATTGATTGATTGATTGATTGATTGATTGGTTGATTGATTGATTGATTGATTGATTGATTGATTGAAAGAACTATCTACACGTCTCAGTGAGGATTCGAGGGTAAAGGGCTGACATTGCTTCAGGATGCTCTGGTATACTGTGGTGAAGTTAGTTCACTCATGCATTCAATTCCATGGAATTTCAAAGAAAGCATGAATCATCCCCCCTTTCCATGACTATTTGTGAAAATACCCTTCCCTTTCCAGGGAAGTCCTTCTGTACATCGTCGCAAGGCCACCCTGCACCCTGAGAAATTCTTGTGAGATATACGACACACTATTTTATGCAATTGATTCCTCTCTAAATTCAATGCTTCCCTAAAAGGTTTCTCTAACTTGTCAACAGGGCCCCTAAAGTCCTTCACCTGTGATAGCACAATGCTGCCTCTGTTACAAGTGCCTAAGTCTTTAGAATTGGATGGTACCAAACTTCTCACTGTGGTCCTCGAGGTTTGAGAGTTATTCGTAATTTATAATAAATACAAAATAGAAAATCCAAAACTGGTAGGATCCTTGTGGCGGAAGTAATAATATCAAAATGCAGTTTCATCTAAACAGCAGATCTAAAAAAAAAAATTTTTTTAAATACCCCACTGTAAGTCTTTGTATCTGTGTACACGTCTTTCACGTCCCCACTTAAATTCACGTACATACGCATGTGGATTATGTAGTTTTACATGCGTACTTGTGCAAGTGTACAAATGTGTATATGCAAATATATATGAAGGTAAATTTGTATTTTAATGTTCAGGATGTGGCTACAAATTTCCTCAAACAGAACAACAAGGAATCTATCTATCTAAACATTTTCAAAGCCCAGTAGAGCAGTGCTTAGTGTTAGGGCCTATTTACCCTGAGAGGTACATGCTGATGACTGTCCTAATAGGATATGCCTGCTGCCACAGGGGCATAAGGATACTGCTCTGCTCTGGCTGTTTGCAAGTGCCTAGGTCGGTGCCAAATAGGCTTTAAAGATTAATATGAGTATCACAAACTCATAGGCTAATGATATCTTAATCATACCTACTTTTCAAAAGAGCACAACATTGATGCACCAAGCCATGGTGCTGTGATCTCTTTCAAACCTGTTCTGATCAACGTCCAGTAAGAACAGTCTTTTAATTTGCAGGTTCTCTCATAGGCCCAAAGCATATCGACGTTAATGTGCAGTGTCTTCTAAAAAGAGTTAAATTTGACACCATGCACCTTATTTCTGTATAATTCAGCACAGAAAACAGCATGTATTTGGATATAGAGTGGATTAATAGAGAGTTATGAAGTCTATTTCTCACTTGAAATCATAAACTGAATCTTACTTGAAATGGCATTGTGTATTAGGTAATAATACTTGAGAAGACAATGGGAACCAAGTAGTCAGTGTTATAGTTCTTATTTCTGTCACTAGAGGCCTCTCTTCCACTCTGGTTCTCAATCTCAGACATCACTTGTGTTTTACAACACAACTACAGAACTAAATTGAAAGCAAAGGCAACAGCATCATAGGGCAGCTCTACAGATACATCAGTCTGTTGTAGTAATAAATACAAACACCAGGGGTTTTCTTTTAATGTAGATCTCCCTTTGGTTCATATACTAAATATCAGTGGCAGCTGGTGCTATTTTTTTGAAAAAAAGAAATTTGGGGGGGGGCATAATTTACCTTGGTGCAGCACACCTGACAGCTGCTTTAATGTTCACACAGTCACAGAGTATTAAGAATGACAATGTAGCCTATAGATTTTATCAGGGTTCATAGACGGTGGATGGTTGACAGCCGAGACGAGGCGTGGTGGTGGGTGTGAACCTGATTGACAGCCACGAAAACTGTCCAATCACATTAGATCAAAAAACATCAAAACAATACCAATTCGCTGCCAATAAAAGTGGGAGTGTCTGGGGTGCACAGAACTGCGCCCCATGGAAAATCTGAAGAAACCGATTAGACAGCAGCCTCAGGTCACCTGCTCACCAAAAGTTTGAGGGCTTACATAAGGTATCGTTTGGCTGGCGCCCCTCATCGAGGAAGTATATGTATTCAGACAGAAATCAACCAAATACCATTTGGAACCTATATTTAATGGCTGCTGACAGGCACTCATAGACTGAAAAACACTTTTATTTCATAATTATTTGCACTATACAGCTAAATTATATTTAACATGACTGCTGGGATAGGCTTCAGCATCCCGCGACCCCAATTGGGATAAGCAGCTTGGATAATGGATGGAGGTATGGATGTTTAAGTAGAGTTTAATCATTTGATATTTGAAGGGGGCGGTGCCCCAGCACCCTGTACTGGCCAGCTGCCACTGCTAAATATGAGGACATTTTTTACGCCTCCTTAAAGTGAATCACAAAGCCATTTTTAGGTTTTCACAGAATTTTAGAGCTTAGCTTTTCCAGAGCAATGTTACTTTTTGTGAAATTTGTGAAAATACACAGAAACAGAGGCATAAAAACTTTCTACAATTTGATTCCACTTTCTACAGCTGCCATTCTAAAGACCGTTGCTTTAGTTACAGGGGACGCAGACCTCACCTTGTGGCCTTCCACAGTGCATAGCTTCCTGATGTGGTACTGCATGAGCTCAGAAACCTCATCTAAGAACAGGCCGAGATTCCGCAGGGCCCGGTGATGCAACACAATGGTCCTCCGCAGGGAGGGGTCACTGTTCTTGACCAGCACTATCCTCTTGTTGTATCTCTGCTGTTGGCCATGGTGTCTATGGTCAGAAGGTTCCACGCTGGACTCTTTCGGCCTGCTGGGGACGTACTGGTGCTGGTGATGGTGATGGTGTGACTGAGGGTGACCCCAAGGCGAGACAGGGGTATCTATAGCTGCCGTGGCCTCAGCCTGCCTGTAATCGGTGCAAAGGTAGCATTCCTGAAGAGGTTCCTGGTGGGCCACCATCCCATGCTGGGGTATCATGGGGAACCTGCTGGTGTGATGCTTGACAGGGAGTGAAGCCTTGTGGGAGCCCTCATCCCCAATGGCGTTAAAGCACTGGAAAGTGCTGCGCTTGTGGGAAGACATTTTGAAGTTTGTTCTCACAGATGACAGTAGTCCCTCTGCTCAGGATGAACAATCGTCTCAGCCAAGCAAATGAAGGGAGCAGGTCATCATGGGCAGGTGGAGATAGGGATTGTAATGACTAGCTGCCTTGGAGAAGTTATTGCACAGGATATCTGCAGTCTTCCCACTCATTCTAAACTGAAAGAAGAAATTTTTTAAAGAGACATTAATTAGATATCATAGAAAAATGTACATGAAGCTCAAAATGGTTCTTACTGCTGTATTTTCATTTTGGTGTGGTAGGGTATAAACTGCATTTTATAGGGACTGGTTAAAACATATTCACCTTAAACATCAATGAATATCATAGAAATGAGCCTGCTGCTTCCCATACATCAAAACACCGACTCTTACCAAACATTGAAACTTGGATTTTGATGTACTGTGCATATTGGGTTGTCGCCCCCCCCCCCCCCCCCCGGTAAATCATTACAGGTCCTAAACTTATTTGAGTTAAGTACATAAGTCTAGGGCAGTATCCATGCACGGTTAACAAGACTTGACATAGGGATTTTCAGAAAGAGAAAGCCCTTACATTGAAAAGTCTTCATGATTACTGCAATAGATATATACTTCTACAATGTCATTTGAGCACTTTCAATGTACATGGACTATAATTTTGTTAAGCTCTCGGTCAGATGGGCTGATAAAGTCTTCTACACTTTTTATATTAGTACACATTACACACAGATTCAATTTCAGATTCAGAATTAATTCGGATGTGGACCGCTAACGGTGGGATATTTTAAAACAAGGAAGACATGGCATGGCGGTGCCCTAAACACTTACAAATGTGTAACTTGCAGAAAAGATCAGAGTAAATAAAGATAGGGATAAAAAGACTAGAGCCACAAATAAAACCTCAGAGTCACTTAGCATATCAAACTTAAGTCTCTGTTATCAGTGAAAGTGGACATTACCTCGACAATTGTCCCTGTGTCTAAAAAAAGAGAAGGTACTTTAAACCAGCTTTTCTCAGATACATCAATCAATAATGCTAGGATTAACCACTGAACAACTGCAAAAACATCTGCAATAAGCACACTGCATGCTTACTGAGACAGTTTGGGGGGGGTAAAGATAAATCATTGTTGCCTGATGGAAAAGGATGTAAGCCAACTATGAAATATAAATCATAAAAAAACACCTAAAACTCAGTGAATGGTAAAATAGGCCAAGCTTGACTGACACCAATAAACAGCAGGTTTGGCTGACGGTCCATTGTTCTCAATCTGGTGTAAGCAATGTTCTGCAAAAATGAAGAAAAGCCTCAGCGGCTTCATCTGGAATGATGGAGTATTTTGTTGTGGAAAACAACATTTTGAAAAGAAAATGAAACTGTTGCTTCGATTGCTATTGCATCTCTCAACTAACATTAATGACCTCAGACAACCAAGGTGTTTTTATATAACATTATGAAACCTTAATCTTTAAGCCTTGAAAGTTAACCTAACAGCCAAATGGAGCAAGAGTATTTTGGTTGGTTTAGAGCACAGCTTGAGCGGGAAAGGATATTCTGGCCTGCTGCATGATGAATGATCACTCTATTTCAAGTTCAGAGTGTGCATATTCTTAAGCTTCACTAATGTCCTTTCATCCATTAACAGCTAGATTATCTGTGTCCTGAGCTATCCCTTTATCATCAGTAATGGCTTCTGATTGACCACATTTGAACGCTGACTTTGACCCTCTTGTGCTTTTCATAGACTTAGCCAAATATACAAAGGACTGTAAAATGATAAAGAGCACAGCTCTTGGTCAGGACTCTCTTGAAAATGAGACTCCTTGTCTCAAAGGGAACTTCCCGATTAAATAAAGGTTAAATAAATAAATAAACCGCTCTTTTTTTTATTCCTATAATTAGTATTTTGCAAATACACGATTTTTGCAGAACATTAACACTAAGGAACCACCAGTTCTATTTACCAATTTGCAGAACCAACCATGAGAGGAGATAAGCCAATGGTATGAAACGGAAAATATTTAATTGCATACATTAAACCATATTATATGTGCTGCACATTTGTGCAGCATGACTGTTCTACCATCTGTATGACTGTTACAGTATTCTATATCTCCCTTTCCTGCTCCTATTTCTCTCACCTCATCCTCCTCCTTTTTCTTTCTCTTCACCATTTTCTTCATTTGACATAACCAGCAATAAATAAAGCAGTGACAAATATGTATAGACTAGTAGTGGACTCCTTAAGTCCCAGAGTTATCTTATCCTATAGAGCCATGTTTGCTGGTGAATGCTGCCATATGGTCGGAACAAAGACCTTAAAAATTGCTTCCCCCTTTTCTTGTAAGTGTCAAAGCAGGTTGAGTTCATCCAGTTTGGCAAAGACTCCTCCATCCTTTCTTTGTGGAACCATTGGACTAAACCATGAGGACAAGACTGCAGCCTTGTCCTTGATGAAAAGTTTAGTCTCCATACAGGGGGTTGCGGCTATAAAGCCTTATATGAGTTTCAAAAGCCAAATAGTTGCAGGGTTTTGTCACTACCAGAGGGTTTCATTATGAACTACTACATTAACTAGCCTATACTAATGATAAAACTACTCTGCGGTCTGCATAAAAACTGTTGTCTTCAGCCAGTCAAAAAACACAACACTTCTAATGTTACTCATCTACAACTGCTGTGTTGCAAATGAGCTTGGTCTAATTTTAAGCATGTACTATATACTACTATAATACTGCAGCAAAATAGCATACTCACACAGTCTGCAGTCATGATCCAAAGGTAACAGAACCAGACTGGTTAGAAACCTAGAACAGCTCTTTAAACTCCAACCCTCATGCCCATTATGTGAGCAAATGGAGGAGCGAGCTATCAGTTCAAAAACCCTCCTCCGGCATCAGACCGACCTGCTAATCATGTACCTGGGAAGCTAAGGATAGAATGAAAAGCCTCCCTAATCACCCTGAGATTGGACTGAAATCTCCAGAGGCTTGGGACACATGACTTGGGCTTCACCACTGTATAAAGAGGGGCCTGATTAAACACGTTTTTTCATAAAGCACTTGTGGAGCTCCAGTGACTAACCATGAATACGTATAAAATCCCTCGATTTTGGTCCATCTTTTCATCCAATGGCAACTATTAATGAATTCACCCTTAATTATCTTTATATCTCTGATGGCCTATTTCATATAAGATGAATGCTGGCCATGTGAGCGTTGTGTGTGTGTGTGTGTGTGTGTGTGTGTGTGTGTGTGTGTGTGTGTGTGTGTGTGTGTGTTCGCTTTATTTTTGATTCCTGGTTGCAAAGTAAGTAAGTGAAAACAGCATCTGAAGAAATAATCTTAGGACAGACTTACAAAGAGATAGTGGAGAGGACCCTCTTAAACCAGAAAGGTAATGCTTCTGCTTAGGACTATCTGATACCTACGTTTCCCTATGTACAGATAAAGTTATAAAATGGACATAGCATACAATGACAAAGGAATTCATACATTTACCTTGATTGATTTAGGTAAAAAGAAGATCAACATGAGGATGAATCGGATGATTTTAATTGAATAAGTAGAATTTGAGCTAGCTTCAAAATCTAAAGGCTAGAAATCAAATTGCTGATTATTTAGGAGCTTTGTGGAGGTCAAATGAATGTCAGCCAAACAGTTAATGAGCAGCTCATTGATTCCCCCACCATAGTTTGAAAGAATAATGTCATGTGATCCAAACTGCAAATGCAGACTAGAAGTATGTTAGAACGAGTATTCATAGTGAACTAGCAGTTTATGGAGTTCCCCTGGCGATGTGAGTTTAGATTAAACTTTGATGAGAGGGTCAGAATATGAGACCTTAGTTTGCATTTAGGTGATTTAAATCATAATATGTTTATATGGTCTAAGGTCATGCAACAAGTAGCAACTGGGGTATAAAAATGTCACTAAGATATTTAAGTAAGCAATATGCATTGTCCTATCATCTTTTTTATGTAAGCACCTTCTCTAAAAAGAAATAACCAACCTTAACTTTTCATTTGTGTTATGAGGACACTTTTGCCATTCTACAATCTCTCTTTCCATTTCACTGTGGTCCATTTATGTTCGCGATGAGCTACTGATGTAGCTGCTGTCCTTTTTTTTGTTTGTTTTTTTGGGGGGGGGGGTTGTCCAAACTTTTCTGCACACCATAACCATTGTATCATTGGTTTTAATGGATTCATCAGCACAAACCGGAAATAAACAGATTCGATGTATGACAATTTAACAGCAGATAACACCTGTGTCAAGGTAAATGCCAGCATCTTAATTTACCTTTCGCAAAGTCCCGCCCCCCATAGTTACTGTTGCTATGCCCGTCAAGCATTTCAGAACTATCCAGGAAGTAGTCGGAAAACACCAAACATGAAGGAAGAAATCAGCGCATTGTGTGGGTAAAAGTAACAGTAATAATACGTTAGCTGTATTAGCTATCAATAATAGCTAGTAGCAAGCTTAGCTTGGAGCAGACAGGTATTCGTGTTGATTTTGGATGGATTAAGCTGGCCATGGGGTCTGCTATACTGCGAAATCTATTGCCGACATTGCGCTTCTTGCGTTCTGGGTTTCGGAAGGGGAAAGAAAATTGCATCCCCTCCAAACTTTTCAGATATCTAGTATCCGATTTGCAGATCCCATAGGCACACCGTTTCAGCATTTTTTTGTGTGTTTGAAAGCTAACGGGCCGTTGCTAAGGTAGGATTGGACAAGCACCATTCTGGGGCGGTACTTTGTGAAAGGTCAATTGCTTCCTTATTCGCCAAGGCTCCGTCATCCAAATTAGAGTTGCACTGCCTGGTTAATTAACCTTTTGGAGCTTGGCTGCCTGTGTGCAATGTCTGCAAACACAATTTTATGACGGTGCACATGAGGTAGAAGATGAACATATTAGATATTAGCAGCTTAGCTAATGCTCGTCCCCTCTTGTTGCGAGGGTTCTGACATAATGTAACAAGGACACACAAGCGTCATGGATGCAAAGCACAACTGTTGTGTGACTTTGTTGTGAACCGAACCATATGCACATTTCCAATGGAGTGGCTAACATTACGTATTATTTTCATCGCGTCCTGATTGGACGATTAACTGTGACGTTGTACAATAGCCGCTTTTGTTCCGGTTCAACGCGGCTAAAGTTAGCTTGTCTGAATCGTGTTTTTAGCTAGCCAACAAACTAGCAAAGCAAGCTGAAACATCAGAAACACGGTAAAAAAAACTTTTATCAAAAGATTGATGAGTTCATTTAACAAATATCCCCCCTACCTGAATCTAAACAGATGATACGGCTAAATATGAGACTAAATATCCGTTCACATATAAATAGTGGTCAGCAATATTTCAAATCCACAAGGTCAAAGAGTGACATTTTATGGTGGACAGTGTCGAATAATGCTTCTCAATTCCTGTCAACTATTCGGCTTCTCTGAAATGTGTGGAGAGCTATTTTTAATTGTGTTTTCTTTGTCTGGATTTCACTCGGGGTTGGCGTACTCTTTTCAAGGACAAAGGAGGTGCCATAGATTAAGTGCGGGTTGCCCTTATCAGACGCTTGCAGATAGCATGCTGATCCCTCCCAATGATGCTGGGAGGTTCTAGTAGGAGAATTGCTTATTCACAAAGGGTGCCCACTCCCTCCCTCACACACACACGCAAACATGTCCTGCTGTCTGTCTGAGGAGGGTGATGGGTCACGGCGGGGTGGGGTTGGTTTGTAGGGTAGGCCGATTGGTTTATGGGCAGATGTATTGTCTCCTGACTCCGAGGAGTGAAAGGCACCGAGACCCCCTGCTGAGCCACTATGATGATTCACTCAAAGGAAGTGCTGATGATGTGCCTTGGTCCTCAGGGGCTTTCCTGTACTCGGAAGGCACCACCCATCACCCCTGACAGTCAGGTGAAACAGCCTATCATCAGCTTGAAATGGAGGGCATTTGAAAACAGGATAATGAGAGAGAGAAAGGGGATGGTTATTATTCATTTGGCCGAGTGTCGCATGCCTGAAATCTAAAATAGATTATGACACAGAGCTTTTACTTCTCGGTGAGCATTAAGAAATGAACCACCAGTAATACTTCACCAGAAGTTGACCCTTGAGGTCTTCATTTATTCATCACCCTCATTTTTTTTGTCAACACAAAAAAATTTCCTGAATCCTTCTCCAAATGCATTGTTACTAAGCCAATGCATGCAAATGGACAGAAAATCCTGGAATCAAACTAATCTACCGTGAATCTCATCCTCTCGAAACTGTAGCTTAGAAACAAAACATAAAATAAAGTCACCTAACAGGCATTTTAATATCCTGTCTGCTGCTTAACCTCGGCTGTGTGTTCATGGCCTCAGGTTGGATCACAATCGCAGCAGGAGGAGGTATTTAATACCTCAAGCCCACACGTGCACACTGATGCCCAGGCTTAGTGCCCCCCCCCTCCGCTGTTGTGGTTTAACTATCAGGGCCACTTAGTCTTCTACCTGCTGTGCATCAGAACTCCTGCTATCTTAGTCACAGCCTTGCAGATTTACACCTTAGAAGCTAAAGGTTGAACATAAGCTCTCATCAATGCCCACAGTTAAAGGTCAGGACACGGGTCAAAATGGAAAAACCCATGACCTTCTGGTCACAGATATTACAATATCATGCACTTGTGTCACCTAAGCTATATAGAGAGAGAGAGAGAGAGAGAGAGAGAGAGAGAGAGAGAGAGGGAGAGTGTTTTTCCGGAAACCATCAATGGTGTTGATAAAATTGCTCAACAAATGAGGAGCGGAATATTAAGTAATACTTGATATATAGTGGTGAAAAGCAACCAACAAACTGAAACAACTCAGAAAGACTCACTGAATATTTACATATAATCAACTCATAATGCAACTCATAAAGTTCCACAAGATTAATATAGTTAATCTGTCTTTGCTGTATATCAAAAACCCACTGTGGAACACAGACCGAAATTAATTTAGATATGCTAAAACCACAAGGATTACAAGGAACATGATTCTGGCTAACAGCTTCCATGACCACAAACATTCCTTTTGCAGGCCTGCTTAATCCATAGATGGTCTCTGAGCATGACTCTTATACTGATTTGTGGCATTAAACAGTTTAGTAGTAATTTGAATCTGCTACTGTCCCAGCATCTTTGGCACACAGATTATTTGCACCTGACATGATACACACTCTTGGCTAGGATATGTTTACTATCTAATGCTCTAAAATGTCTTTAGGCTCACACACAAGAAACACATCTGATAACTGCTGATGGTCTTGTAAATCACTTGATGACATCACTCAATCAAGTTGCATTTTTATAGCGCTTTTCTAGCTGCAACAGACACTCAAAGCGCTTTACAATTAATTAATTCACACACACACACACACACAAATGATAATACTGAATTACTGCCCAGCCCTGGCCAATGCCAGGTTTATCCAGCCTCCATCTTTGGACCAAGTAATTGTGCATGTCCAGTGGAAGCTCGTGTAAAAAAATAATAATATTTTGCAGTTTAGGAGACATGGTTAATCATTGTACTCTCTCACCGCAATTCAATCCATGTGTGATTCATTCTGACAACCAGAGAGGATCCAAGTTATGGGGTAGATACCAGATCCACTGGTATCTACCCCATACCTTTTACATTATGCAAAGCATATTGAGGATATATTGATGAAAACAGAGCATATATATATATATATATATATATATATATATAGTATATATATATATAGCGTTTTCAGCTGATGAGTGCGCAACGCACTAAACAGGCCTGTACTTCTATGTATTAAAACTTTTTTCCTGCATCTGTATTGATATATATATAAACAGAGTAGAGACCCCTGGCTATTGACTCCACAAATAAAATCCCAGATTAGGATAACCACCTTTAAGCAAACCACTACAGAATGATAATTGAACTGTACAAGCTTTGAAATATTAAGCCATTTGTTGAATAATGCTGGAAAAAACAGTCATTGCCATCATTGGTTTATCATCCATGTTTCTCAGAACTGTGGAATTTATGCACATGCGTTCATTTGCATTTTACGTTTTCATAGATGTACAGAAAATTGCTACATACACAGGTAGTATACGGTATATGCTGTAATATGAAATATGGCTCAATGACATTTTTTACTTGTCAAAAATTGCAGGCTAATCTGTGCTATTTTAGCTGAAGGACAAATCCTTGTTAATTCCATTATCCTTGAGATACTAACTGGAAGCGTAAGCTGCATTGTGCACAGTTTTATTCATAGTAACCACAGAAATGTGTAAGGATGATGTCAAAACAATGAACTATCATAAATATATAAACTTGTGTCTGTGTGTGTGTGTGTGTGTGTGTGTGTGTGTGTGTGTGTGTGTGTGTGCGTGTGTGCGTGCGTGTGTGTGCACATATGTGTGCATGTAAAAACAGCTTTTTCATGTGCACAGTCAAAAAAAGAGCCAATTTGCCCCTGTTGGGACTACAGTTTGGACTGAGCTAGCATAAGAAGGAAAACTAAAGAGTGAATTTACCGACGAGGATGGGGTTCGAACCCACGCGTGCAGAGCACAATGGATTAGCAGTCCATCGCCTTAACCACGGCCACCTCGTCTGTGTAACACCTCTGACAACGATTCCTAGAGGATATATTCTGAGTCTCAGCACCAGCCAGTCAGACTAGCTTGGTCTAGTCAGAAAGGCACGAACTGAGGAAGCCTCTTGGATGAGAGGCGAAACGTCTTCACGGATATATACCAAGTCCAGTTGCACTTGATTCAACTCCTTTGGACAAAACTAAAGAGGAATCATTTAGGACAAGCAAATCCTATTAGTAGGGGTCTAAAGGCTTCTCCAACTATTTGATTGGCAACTCCTAGTTTCTAAAATGCTTACACATATTCAAATTTCAATATTCCAATTTAGTTTAGTTATGCTCTTGGAGGGTGTAATGTTTCCTCTCCTGAGCAAAATGTCCTCTTTTCTTATTAAAGGGATGACACATTGGTGTACAGCTCCATGGACAATCACATGGAAATACAGCTGACTGGGAAAATAAGAAACCCGCCGTTTTGGCTACTCACGACAAAACATTAAAGAGTGTTGGATTAACACTAGTATAAAGTCTATAGCTTTTCACTCATGGTTTCCTCCAGTCACAAGTATTCCCAGTCAGATCTAAACATCACTGAACATTTATGGGAAATTTTGCAAAGCAGAGGACAATGTGCATCCTGTATATACGTATGTATCTTAGGGAATCAGAGGGTTTCCCGCATGAGATGTGGTCCAGTATCCCTGCACACAGCGGACAACGCTGTTAATATATCACAGCATTTTCAGCAGGTGGAAGACAGCCCTAGTCTTACTTGATATACACTACCGTTCAAAAGTTTGGGATCACCCAAACAATTTTGTGTTTTCCATGAAAAGTCACACTTATTCACCACCATATGTTGTGAAATGAATAGAAAATGGAGTCAAGACATTGACAAGGTTAGAAATAATGATTTGTATTTGAAATAAGATTTTTTTTACATCAAACTTTGCTTTCGTCAAAGAATCCTCCATTTGCAGCAATTACAGCATTGCAGACCTTTGGCATTCTAGCTGTTAATTTGTTGAGGTAATCTGGAGAAATTGCACCCCACGCTTCCAGAAGCAGCTCCCACAAGTTGGATTGGTTGGATGGGCACTTCTTTGAGCAGATTGAGTTTCTGGAGCATCACATTTGTGGGGTCAATTAAACGCTCAAAATGGCCAGAAAAAGAGAACTTTCATCTGAAACTCGACAGTCTATTCTTGTTCTTAGAAATGAAGGCTATTCCATGCGAGAAATTGCTAAGAAATTGAAGATTTCCTACACCGGTGTGTACTACTCCCTTCAGAGGACAGCACAAACAGGCTCTAACCAGAGTAGAAAAAGAAGTGGGAGGCCGCGTTGCACAACTGAGCAAGAAGATAAGTACATTAGAGTCTCTAGTTTGAGAAACAGACGCCTCACAGGTCCCCAACTGGCATCTTCATTAAATAGTACCTGTTAGAGCCTGTTTGTGCTGTCCTCTGAAGGGAGTAGTACACACCGGTGTAGGAAATCTTCAATTTCTTAGCAATTTCTCGCATGGAATAGCCTTCATTTCTAAGAACAAGAATAGACTGTCGAGTTTCAGATGAAAGTTCTCTTTTTCTGGCCATTTTGAGCGTTTAATTGACCCCACAAATGTGATGCTCCAGAAACTCAATCTGCTCAAAGAAGTGCCCATCCAACCAATCCAACTTGTGGGAGCTGCTTCTGGAAGCGTGGGGTGCAATTTCTCCAGATTACCTCAACAAATTAACAGCTAGAATGCCAAAGGTCTGCAATGCTGTAATTGCTGCAAATGGAGGATTCTTTGACGAAAGCAAAGTTTGATGTAAAAAAAATCTTATTTCAAATACAAATCATAATTTCTAACCTTGTCAATGTCTTGACTCTATTTTCTATTCATTTCACAACATATGGTGGTGAATAAGTGTGACTTTTCATGGAAAACACGAAATTGTTTGGGTGATCCCAAACTTTTGAACGGTAGTGTATATATATATATGTATAAAAATGTAATAGGCTATGGATATTTGATAAAGAGAATCTCAGTGGTAGTTAGTAGTAGTAACAGTATAGCAGCAGCAGTCATAGTAAATATACTTTTCTGCCCTGAGGTTTTATAAATATGTATGGCAGTAACAAAAATACCAGAAATGTGATGTAGGCCTATGTAAAATCCAGAGCCAAACCACGGACCTTATATGTGATGATGAAGACCAAGAATATGACAAATATAACTGTTATTGATAGTTATCAGAATAGTTTGAGAGTTCAGATAATCCTGTAAAAGTTGTAGATTTTTGTGGTGAAGTTAATAAGAGGAAGAAGAAATCAAAATAGAAATATTTGAATCCGTTTTATATAGTTTAATATAATAACAATGACAATAATAAAGTGTAACATAAATAATTTATAAATAAACTAAAAAATGCAATAAAATCGAATGAACTATCCAAACTGCTTATCCTGCTCTTAGGGTCACGGGGATGCTGGAGCCTATCCCAGCAGTCATTCGGCGGCAGGCAGGGAGACACCCTGGACAGGCCGCCAGGCCATCACAGGGCCTAATGAAATATATAATGGGTAATGAAATATAGTACAACATAAATAACAAAATTACCAATACAAAATGGTACGAACCCTAAACACAACTCCCACCATCATCCCCACCCTACTCACACACACACAAACACACACACATGTGCACCAAAATAGACCCAAGCCCTGGTTTAAGCTTCTGCAACTGTCTTGTTTCCATACTGCCTCTTTGTCTCACCCGGTTTTGTAAATAGTAAATGTTAACACTGTGTTGTATTTTCTTAAGTCATGTGTCTATTTAGAGCTAGATCAGGCCATTACCTGCCTAATCTTCTGATGCAGGTCAGCTGAGGTCAGAAGCTCTTTATGACAGTCTGAATGTGGCCAGGTCAGCTTGATTTGCCACAGCCTTCATGGCATCCAGAGCAGCAGGGGATGGCCAAAGTAATTTTCCATCTATCCATCCATCCGTTATCCAAACTGCTTATCCTGCTCTCTGGGTCACGGGGATGCTGGAGCCTATCCCAACAGTCATTGGTCGGCAGGCGGGGAGACACCCTGGACAGGTCGCCAGGCCGACACACACACACACACACACACACACACACACACACACACACACACACACACACACACACACACACACACCTAGGGACAATTTAGTACGGCCAATTCACCTGACCTACATGTCTTTGGACTGTGGGAGGAAACCGGAGCACCCAGAGGAAACCCACGCAGACGCGGGGAGAATATGCAAACTCCACACAGACCCCCAAGGTTGGACAACCCCAGGAATCGAACCCAGGACTTTCTCGCTGTGAGGCAAACACGCTAACTACTGCGCCACCATGCCGCACAGTAATTTTCCAATGGAGGAGAATTACTGGTCTTCAGTGGCACCTGTGGAGGATACCACCAAAGTCCAGCTCAGGATGCCCCTGTGCTGTCCACTTGAACAGGGCCTTGGATATCCACCTCTGGTCCACTTCAGGCAAGGTGTGTATCTAGCCAGCTGGAAGACAGACTCGTCCTGCTGCAAAAAAAAAAAACAAAGAAATAAACACAAACAAATATACAATCACTTTACTTCACTTCCTTTTACTTTATTATCCCTGGAAAGGAAACTTGTTGTGCAGCAACTTGTAAAATGTATAAAAAAATAAAGTACAAAAGCATACAATAATCCTCAGATACATTAAATAAAGTAACGTAAAAAAAAGACAAAGAGCTGGCCAAAGCCAAAGATCAGCAAGTACAACAACAGCAAATACAAACATATATTAATAAATACAAAAATGTTGCTGAAGTGGTATGTTTAAGTGATTTACTAATGAAAGAGGAACTCCTGCCTTGATCTAGGCTCTTGATAGATAATGTCCGATGTCCCATGAAGATTGTGTGCCGTTATCTGCTTGAATGTATACAGATACACCAATCAGCCAAAACATTAAACCCACCTGTCTAATATTGTGTAGGTCCCCTCATGCTGCCCAAACAGCTCTGACCTGTCGAGGCATGGACTCTGCAAGACCTCTGAAGTTGTCCTCTGGTATCTGGCACCAAAGTTATTAGCAGCAGATCCTTTAAGTCCTGTAAGTTGCAAGGTGGGGCCTCCATGGATCGGACTATTGTTTCCAGCATATCCCACAGATGCTGGATCGGGTTGAGATCTGGGGAATTTGGAGGCCAAGGCAACACCTTGAACTCTTTGTCATGTTCTTCAAACCATTCCGGAAAAAATGTTTGCAGTGTGGCAGGGAGCATTATCCTGCTGGAAGAGGCCACTGCCATCAGGGAGCGTTGCCATGAAAGGGTGTACCTGGTCTGCAACAGTGTTTAAGTAATTGGCATGTGTCAAAGAAACATCCACATGAATGCCAGTACCCAAGGTTTCCCTGTGGAACAGTGCCCAGAGCATCACATTGCCTCCACCAGCTTCTTCCTCAGGTAAATGACTCACACATACCTGGCTGTCCACATGAAGTAAAAGAAAACATGATTCCTCAGACCAGGCAACCTTCTTCCATTGCTCCATGGTCCAGTTCTGACACTCACGTGCCCATTGTAGGCACTTTCGGCAGTGACAGGGGTCAGTATGGGCACTCCGACCGATCTGTGGCTACACAGCCCCATATGCAGCAAGTTGCAATGCACTATGTGTTCTGACACCTGTCTATCATAGCCAGCATTAACTTTTTCAGCAATTTGAGCTACAGTAGCTCTTCTGTGGGATTGGACCAGACGGGCTAGCTTTGGCCCCCCGTGAGCATCAATGAGCCTTGGGCGCCCATGACCCTGTCGCAAGTTCACTGGTTGTTCTTCCTTATCCTACTTTTGGTAGGTACTGACCACTGCATACCAGCAACACCCCAAAAGCCCTGCCATTTTGGAGATACTCTGAACCAGTCATCTAGCAATCACAATTTGGCCCTTGTCAAAGTCGCTCAGATTCTTACGCTTGCTCATTTTTCCTGCTTCCAACACATCAACTTCAAGAACTGATTGTTCACTTGCTGCCTAATATATCCCACCCCTTGACAGGTGCCATTGTAAAGAGTACCTGTCATTGGTTTTAAAGTTTTGGCTGATCAGTGTATGTTTATACATTTAAATAATGTGTGTGATTGTGTGTACAAGCATATGCTTCTTCTTCTTCCAGCTTTTTCCCCTGTTTTTCAGGGGTTGCCACAGCAGATTTTACAGTTTCCATCAGTATCATATGAAGGCACAGCACCCATGCTGGTCGTTGTTAACAAGGGCCTCAACTGATTCGGTATGGTCTTCTCAATCTGCATACTGATGCGCAAAACGTTATGTCAGATGCCCTTCCTGACACAACCACTAACCCTACAAGCATATACATACTTGTACATATATTTTCTAACATGAACTTGTGATGTTTGTATGTAACTAAACATCTGTTAGATGTAAAGATGAATGTGATGATCTCACTGTTCCCTTGTTAAACTTCTAAAAAGTAAATCAAAAAAAATAAAAAAGTAAATGAGTATCACCAGTACCACTCACAGACCAGCAAATTTTGCAGTAATTAATATTGTGTTGTATGCTTTAAATAAGTATAAACATACATGCCACATGTGCCTCCTCCAACCTAGTTGCCTCTGCCGGCAGTGTGTTGTCATCAAGTTTAGTGGACACAGTCGAGTGGGCTAGGATGGGTGACAGTTGTCTGCATGCCTGGTTCAAATCTAAAATAACAAAAAGATAAACATCATGAGTATTAAATACTAATAAATGCTAAACATAAAAATATGATGAAATATGAAATGTTTGCTTAAAAGGTTTAGCTTTTGGGGGGGGCAGTCTTTTTACAGTTTCGTTTAGGCTTTTCTGGTTAGGCAACTTGCCAACCAAGAGGGAGTGGAGAGAGCAGGTGGAAGTTTGTTGGCTGGCAGCAGAGCACAGGGTGGTGTCATGTAGGGTGGTGTCACCTTGCTGGGTAGAGTCACCATGCTGGGTGGCGGAGGAGTGCTGGGTGGTGGCAGAGCACTGGGCGGTTAAAGCGTACTGGGAGGTGGCAGCATGCTAGGGAGTTTTCCCAGCATGCCAGAAGGAAAAAGCTCAATAATACTCCCTGAAACACCTCTTGTTGTGGGCATGGTCTTGGGAGTCTTTGCTGCCTCCTGTGGGGTCACAGGGCATTTTAAGCCACCCACCTGAATGTCTGCCCATGAAACAAACCAAAATGGATTTCGAAGAAACCCAGCAAGTGTTTTCTGTTTGTGGGATCTCCATGGTGCTGAATTAAAGCTTTTCTGGCCTTGTCCAGCACTCCCTCTGGGGATATGGGTTGCATCCATGGGTTTCCCTTGTTGGAATTCTTCACCTTTGTTGCTTCAAATGTGTCTGTTAGGTTTAGGCTGCCATCAGCCCAATTCCTGAAGCAAGGCTCCATCTAGATTAACAAATGAAAATATAAAGAAAACAGAAAAACAGCTGTTAAAGATGAGATGAATAAAACATTTGGTAACACATTACTGTGTATACTAATTTACTACCACTTATATGCAGTCATGATCACCTTATAATGTCCATTTTATATTATGCTCTGTCTATGTATATTTTTCCAACAGGCTCAAAATGCTGGATAACATCCCAGAATCACAATCAGTCAGAATAAGCAGTATGAGGGAGTGACTCATGCTATCACAAGTATTAGCCATAAAATATAGTAAAGTGCAACAGTACAATAAATACTATGTATGGTATGTATACTATGTATAGTAAATACAAAGTATAATGGTATAATATAAAGATGAAATTCATAATAGGTTTGTGTGATGACATGAATTAGTAGTACTAGTTAGTTCTTGGTGCATACTGTTTTGTATTGAAAGTGCAAATTTCCTTTCAAAGCCAGTGGTCAACACAAAAATTTGGATTTAAAACATTTCTTTAATAGTGTATTTTGAAACCCAGTCACCATTTTATATTCCTGTGGGTTAAGATGCCCTGTGATTGGTCTGGCATCCTGTCCAGGGTGTCTCCCCACCTGCTGCCCAATGACTGCTGGGATAGGCTCCAGCATCCCCGCAACCCTGAGAGCAGGATAAGCGGTTTGGATAATGGATGGATGGATATCAGTTATACCATTATACATCGTTTATGGAGGATTTGTCAAGTTACGTAAGGGGTAGTAGATGAGGGGAATGGGACCTGGATTGGACACCTTCTTTTGAAAGATTCTTTTAGTCTGCTAACTTAGCTATTTATTCATTCACAATAAACTTATGTAACATGTAACATGATGAGTTAAAATAAAATGAAACAGTAAAACTAAGTCATAACTTTTACTGTACTGTAACATCGCGGTGCTGGACACCTGTTTATAACAACGTTCATTTAGCTCGCTAATATCATCAATGGCCAGGCTATTTCGTCAGACAAATGAACGTTGCATTGACTTTGTGTAAAGGATTGAGAAATTGCCTTCATTAAAAGTTTAGAATAACCCCCCCCCCCCATTTCTTAGATGAAATACAATGTGGGTTTACACCACCAAGTCAATAGCTTCCTTAATTCAGACCAGAAATAAACTGGCGCGAACTTGAGTGACAACGTATTTTCATCGTGCCTCTGTTTTTGATTCACAGGTACTGCAAAAAGATATAAACTCCCCAATTTAGTCTTAGACAAAAGATATAGTCAAGACAGTATTCCGTAGTGTTTTAGTGCAAATGTGATAAGAATGTTATGTTTTGGGTTGATACTTGTCTCGACTTGCTGAGGGTAACAAACGCCATGCTAGCTAGTAGTCTAGGTTAGCCCAATAAAGTGGTATCCTGTCATAGTAGATTGCAAACATCTCATAGTAATGTTTTGGTGATACATGGAGATGTGGGTTTATGTTGTAAGAAACGTGTTAATGTTACCACAGAATAGCTCCTCGTAAAGTAGTAACTTGTTCAGATAATTGTTCAGTTGTCGCCATTTCATACCTGTTGCTGGTACTGCGTCTTAGGAAGTACGCGCATGCGTAAGACCACGCATAGTGTATTAAAGCCTGTGTATGGGATAAAAGGTGTGCAGGTGGATATAGATAAATGGCTCAGATGCAGTAATAGGCTGATTATTTCTGTCTTTGTGAAATTGCTATTTTGACAGTAGCCTATGTTGATGTTTGAGTGATGAGAAAAGCCAAATTGTTTTTACAAATTGTTACACGTTTTATTTTGTATTTATTTTACTTTTGATGAATATGGTACAATGTGGAGAATTCATTTAACTGTTGAGACCGGAAATAAACCGGCGCGAACTTGAGTGACAACGTATTTTCATCGTGCCTCTGTTTTTGATTCACAGATCCACAGTGCTATTTAGCCTGTGTATCATTTGCTGCCGCTCTGGATATCCCCTTAGGTCTGGAGCCGGTAACATTAGCAGTAGTCTCAACCTAGCTTATTTACTGTAAATTGCTGTATACAGTGATGAGCAGTAGCGTTAACGCTAGTCGTTAAGCGAGCCAAAGGTTATTTGTTAAATATTTTTATTTGCCAATTTATTTGTATTGACAATAGCTATTACTTTCTTTCGAAATGTTGTTAGGCGAAGCAATCGTAATCAGTGGTTATCTGAGGCGCTGAGGTGAATCAAATATTAACCGATGCAGCCGCATCATTCCGTGATTGGTCCGGGCACTCGGAGACATTGATAGATCGATTCTTGGGGGAAATCTTGGTAGCGATACGAGCGCTGATCGGCCGTAGCGTACAAATCCTAGTGGATTTGTGGTAAATATGAAAACGTGATTGCTGTCACTACCAAGAATAACCTCGACGTGCCATCGTTCTCATGATCTCTGATCATGTTTGGCAGTTTATTACAATCTACGCCTTTTCGCACAATGGAAAAGAATTAGGATGTGAAAGAGCAGGATAAGCGGTTAAGATAATGGATGGATGGATGGAAAAGAGTTAGTAGATAAACGTTTAGAAAAATGTGTATGTCAGAAGTGGGATTCGAACCCACGCCTCCAGGGGAGACTACGACCTGAACGTAGCGCCTTAGACCGCTCGGCCATCCTGACATACGCGTAACGCTTACGTTTAGTTATATGAATCATTACAAGCACGATGAGTCGTGTAATATTTGTTAGATTTTTCGATGTGAACTACAAAGCTACAACACAATCCGGTTTAATTTTGTAGTTCAAGCGCTCAAAAAAAAAACAACCATGTGCCTATTAGGCAACGGTGATTCCCCAGAGAAAGCCTTCCGGTCCGGCTGTAACACGCACAGTTTAAACCAGGGGTCTCCAACCTTTTTTCGTCTGAGAGCTATACTTTTACAAAATGAAAATGGCCAAGAGCTACTCGTGTTTTGTAACATTTATTCTCATAGCTTATTTCAACCCAAACAAAATGAATAAGCTTGTTTTGCCTGAACATTCACAAAATGTTGGTTTCCACAACTCACATTTTGTATTAAAACATCACAAAAAGTATTTAATTCACCTGCATGTGCGTTTTGTATTTCTGCCTGCATTTCTTTCTAGTCTGTCTCACACTATTAAATTAGAATATGAATGCTGTAAAAACAAAATGCAATTACAAATACACAGATATTATTACTTACTCACTTGTCATTTTGTTATATCTGTCCACATGTCACTGTATCACTTCACAAGAGTATTCACATGTACAGTTGTATGTGTGATGTGTATTCAGTCTTTTGTAGTTAGTGAGATGACTGGCACTGCATGGAGTCAACAAGAGAGATGTATGCTGGAGTGTATCCACTCAGGTTCACTCTTGTGGAGTCCTTTAAATGTTCATCTGTCAGTCTTGTTCTGAATTTTGATTTCATGACATTCATGTCAGAAAAGGCCGACTCACAGAGGTGTGTAGACCCAAACAAAGCAGACATTTTCAGAGCTGCTTGGTGAAGATTCTTATAGTTATCTGGCTCTACTAAGCTCCAGAAATGCTGAGAATGCTGTTGAGCCTTTAACTGCACATTATTTTGAAGGTTTATTACCTCAATTTCCATTTCTACAGGATCAACACAGAAAAGTTCAGCAATCTGTCCTGAAATTTCAATTATATCCACATCCATGGAGGGGTTGGCCATAAATGTCACACAGGGCGCAAATTTCTCAAAGTCACTGAATCTGTCTGCAAACTCCTTTCCAAGCCTTGACAAGAGGTCACAATACTTGGAAACCTTTAAAACGCTGGCTGCACCTGTGTGACTTTCCAACATCTTTGAGACACAGGGGAAGTGCTGAAACCTTTTGTTTTTCACTTGCTGAATGTACAGTGACAGTTTTGCACTGAACGCACTGACAGCACTGATCATATCAGATATGTTTTTATCTTTGCCTTGTAACTGTAGGTTCAGGTCATTAATTTTCTCAGTTACATCTGTCAGGAAAGCAAGATCAAGTAGCCACTCTGCATCAGATAATAGGGTGGTATCCTCCTCCCTCGTTTCCATAAATGCCTTGATTTCACCCAGCAAGGAAAGAAAGCGCTGTAGTATCTTACCCCGACTTAGCCATCTGACTTCAGTGTGGAGGAGGAGATCCCCATACTCCGCAGAGCATTCCTCCAGCAACAGCTTGAAGCTCCGGTGTTGCTTAGCCTTTGCTCGAATGGAGTTGATGATCTTAACAACAGGCGCCGTCACACGGTCAAATTCCATAACTTTTGCGCATATAGCCTGCTGGTGAATGATGCAGTGATAGTTCAGAAACTTTGGAAAGTCCGGGTCCGCTTTGCAGTGCGCAATAAATCCCGAGTGACGACCTGTCATAGCAGGGGCTCCATCAGTTGTTACAGACACCAGCTTTTCAATAGGGATCTTTTGTTCTACAAAGTATTCCTTCACTGCATGGTAAATATCAACTCCCCTGGTTGTGGTTTTCAGTGGAAGTAAGGTCAAAAACTCTTCTTTGGTGGAAAAGTCATCAAACACCATCCGAATGAAAACTACGCTTCAAAGACAACAGTCTCTGTTCACAAGACCAACGAAGAAGGCCAGAGCAGCAACGGAGGCTTCGTTTAAAGTGGCGCACGTCTTCGTCTTAACCAAGCACAGAAAGCCCTTCACCGATGGCGGGATTGTAAAGGAGGCTATGACTGCGGTGGCTGACACGTTATTCAGGGACAACAAAAGTAAGACAGAAATGTTGTCTGCTATTGCCGATGTACAACTTGGTGCTAATACTGTGGCAAGGAGAGCGTCTGCGCTGTCTGTGGATGTGGTAAAACAGCTGGACTCGGACACGTGCAAATGGTTTTCAATTCAGTATGATGAGTCTGTCGACTCCAGCGATGCAGCCCAGCTAGCTGTTTTCAGCTCCTTTACCTACACTGCTACCTGCAGGGAAGGCCCGTGAAAACTTGCTGTGGACTTTGGTGAAATGGCGCTCCACGTTACATCTTTTACCAACTGACACACTAGCTCCGCAGATCAGACACACACTTATCGTTCACATTCGTGAAACAAAACTGTTTCCCACTCTCCGTGAAAATGGTATGTTTTTAGCCTCTTATTGGTATGGGCAGCTGCCGCGGTCATGGTTGCTGTCCGTCTCACATCACCACTGACTCATCAAGCTTGACAGCAGCGCAACTGTTTGACTGACAACTAATTGGCAAATAATAATTTTGTGTAAGGAGGGGACCGGACACCTGTGAATTTGACTGGATATAAATGTAAGCAGGTTTTCCAAGTGACCAAACAAATTTGACTCATCAAGTTTTCAAATATATAGTCCGCGGTGGTGTAGCGGTCTAAGCGTCGGTCGGCTTTGTGTCGACGCAGTTGCCCGCTGGGGACCAGGGGTACGCGCCTCGGTCTTGTCTGATCCGACTATGGCCGGGTTCGATGAAGCAGCAATAATTGGCAGCGCTGTCTTCGGGAGGGGGGCGGAGTCGGCTTGTGTTCGTCATATAAAGCGTCTCTGGGTGTGTCGCAAAAAGCAGTGGTTCGGCTTGGAGTCGCCTTATCACGGAAGTGGCGAGGTGTCTCCTTCAAGACTGCCGGCCGGAAAGATGCAGTACGAGGGTGGGTGTTGGAACTAAAATAGCGACGATTGGCCACTAAATTGGGAGAAAAAGGGGAAAACAAATTAACCCTTCATTAACCCTTTGGCGAGCTACTTGAAAAGGGGCCGCGAGCTACCGGTAGCTCGCGAGCGACGTGTTGGAGACCCCCGGTTTAAACTGACGGGCCAGAGCCGAACCGAAACGGGGTACCAATCGAAAACGGCCGTTTGTTCTAGTGCCGTTTACAGACCTAAACCGGAAGCACCAAAACGGAGCTCATGTGTTTCTTAGATCATAACATGACTTTTGGCTTCGAATTATACTGAACCTCCAGAGGGTTGGCACTTTTTCATTGACGTGGCACGTCAATGAAATGGTTTTTCTAGTCTATAATGTATCATCAGGCCAGTGGAAATCACAGGTCACAATGTAAATGCTTGGCTATATGCACCAAAAACATTTCCATGAATAAAACATCAGTGCTCAGAATAACAAAAGCCACAGCAAATCGACACAATTTGAGGAGCCTAAACTGGTACATTTGTAAAAATGTTTATCACTGTAAAATGTTCTTTTCTTTCTCTCTCTCTCTCTCTCTCTCTCTCTCTCTCTCTCTCATTAATGAGTTTGAGTTACTCTGTGTCACTATAGAATTATTATCCTGATACTAAGCAGAAATTGGTCAGAATCCAAATGGCATTAGCTGGCATAGAGAGCCATAAACTATTCAAATTAATGTTATTTTAAAGCTTCCTATAGTACCAACTCCTTGGACAAGCTCCCTTTTCAAAATGCAAACTGTGTACTATTTTACAGCAACAATGTTTTCCCCAAACTAAAGTTAATACATGTTTATCATACTTATGTAACCCCTTTTTCACTGGCGGGCAATGCCAAGCACATTTAAACAAGACAAAAGCTAATGCTACCAGTTACTAAAGTGTTACAATACAACCCAATGGCGCAACAGGATCCTGAATTCTCAGCAGTGGAATGGTGAGCTGGCTGAACTTCCTGCGTACTAGTAGGCTAGTGCCACTAATGACAATATTAGTGATAAATGATAATAGAAATAATTAACCAATATAATAATCAATTTAGTAGTGCCTTGCCTCCACTGTCAAAATACTACACTTACCTAAGGCTAGTGAATGGTGTATCTTCCCAGAATTAAACAAACCCAAAGAGCTACCTGAAACCTAGGTTCAAGCTAGCTGTAGCTTTTAGCCTAAGTAGCGTTACAGACCAGTGTTAGTAGCACTAGCTGTGAATCGCACAGCTTAACACCCAATGAACAATAGCAATATGCTTAAATCGATAACAGATTATTGACATCGGTACATTAATTGAAATTATACAAGGTGTGACAACCGGTCACAATAAACAGGGCGAAAAGTATCAAAAGAACACAAAAATACCCGGCGCTTTCCGTTGGGGCCCATTGGTGCACATAAAACAGCTCTCTGAGCTGAGGGCAAGGCAGCAACCGCTACGATGCCCAGGCGACGAGATAAAAGTGTGTGTGTGTGTGTGTCAGTATAAATGCAATTTCAGGTTACACACAACCCATCGCTCCCTCGACCGGGAGGCTGTGTGCAGTCCAGAGGATGGAAGGCGTAGTGCTAGCCTAGCAGCTGGCAGGTGTCGGCTCCCCGTAAGCATCCTCAGCCGCAAGATGGCCACAGGTTGCAATGATCAGAAAAACCCTGGCGAAGATGGTGATCCTCCGATGGGCCCAGCACCGGAGAGTAGATCAAGCGAGTCCTCTTTGGACAGCAGACAGGTCCCAGGAATGGAGCAGAGCGGCTCACCTAGTTAGCTCACAGTCCAGCGCAGCCCGATGACTTCTTGCTAGCCTCCACAACTCAAGTCGGCTAACACATTAGCACTGGATGCTGAATCCACTTAGCTAGTGTAAACTACTAATAAGACACGTTAGTCCCTAGCTAACGGGTCTGACCCTTTAGCCGAGCGGTTGGTGATATCGCCTTGTGGTGCAGTACACCTCGTATCGAATCCCGCACCGGGCAAGAAAATAACCGGTTACATTGGTGGCAGCGGTGGGATCCGGAAGTGTGCAGATCCTCAGAAGTCTCTTCGTAGCGCGGGAATAACCAAGCGCGAGGGCGCGCTTCCGGGGAGGGTGACGATTGTAAACTACTAAGAAGACACGTCAGTCCCTAGCTAATGGGTCAGACCCTTTAGCCGAGCGGTTAGTGATGTCGCCTTGTGGTTCAGTACACCCCGTATCGTATCCCGCACCGGGCAAGAAAATAACCGGTTACACTAGCTAGTGGCTACACTGGCTATAGAGCATAGCCAAAATAATCGTAATACTAAAAAAAACAACCACACAAGCAAGCATATGACCGCGGGCCAATCGCAATACTCCTGAACTCAAATGCGGGCCTAGTACACGGGCTGTACCAGATATTTACACAATATCATTGGATGATAACAAAATTCAAATAAAAATACAAAGAGCAAATACATTTCATTAGTTCACATGTTTAGAAACTTATAAGAACATAGGAAATGCTTAAGACACAAAGCATGCTGGTAAATGAAGTACCACAAAGTATGTACACTAAGCAGTATGCTAAACAATACAATGTCATAACATATGCATTACAATAAACAGTATTATACTAGGCCTCTATTTACATCCTAGGGGCCTAGGTTTTAGAGGTCCTTACACTTAGAAGGGTTTAACTACTGATGCTGGACAATACCCTCTTAAAAATGTGGATTTGCTTTTGAGAACATGTTTGCTGGTGGCACAGTGAAAGTGCCAAGGGGAGCCTAAAAGTGAGGGTATAACAGTGAAGTTTTGGTATCCATGATTGCATTTACCATCTATGCCTTTTTATTGTAAAGCCCTATATAGTACATACACGTGGTGCATCGTAGAATATGTAGAACCCCACATTTGTAGGGAATTAGATGGGTATTTTCATTGTATTTTACACTTTACTTTTTTCTTTACCTGTACAGTTGACTGTCATGGCATTTGAATGGAGTATGAGGGCGCACCATGTGAATACGTGACTGCAAGCGCTTTATTTGCTTATCAGAATGTTCAACCATTACAGCTTTGAAGTGTTCCACCATCTGTCATAAACATAGGCCTATATAGCTCATATCCTGTTTTGTACCTGTCAACATGGTGCTTAAGTTGAAGTGTCTAAACTCGGGGGACAACTCTGTGAGTCATTTCCATCTGTCATTTCCAACATTTTTTGATGTGAAGTCTTTAAGGAAATGAGACTGAGCATCCAGCAGGAAGGGATTCCTTCAAGCTCAGACATCAACAACATCCCGAATATCACACCCATACATTATGCGAGGTGGGTGGTGGGAGTGAGCGTGGAAATAATGCCATAGCGACCTACTGTCAAGGGCACCCATTAGAATACCCAGACAGTCTGAGGGTAAACACGGCACTTCAAGGCAACGGAAATGCTGCATATGTCACCGATGACGTGTTTCATCTCAAAATGAGCACCTGTGAAGAAGATTTGTTGTTCTCCTGTGTAGGAACTTGCATCATTCTACGGTGGTCATGAATTTTACACTTCCAGTGTTTTGGCAATTAGATGATGCTAATGGGAGACCAAAAATAGATGGAAAATAAAGAGATAATGCCATCAAATATTTGATGAGTCCTCTGGCTAGAAATCCGAATTTATTCTTACATGATTGGCATGTTTGAGAAATTACAGACTGCTTTGACTACCACTACTACTTGCAAGAAGAATATTGTAGATTCTTGTGAATTCTTGGTTTTTCTATTCCAATTTTAGAAAGAAGGCATATGAAAACTCACAAGATAGCAGTGCCATGAAGGCAATGAATGAATTGAATTTGAGAACGAGAAAGAATGAATCGAGAAAAGATGGAGAAAAGAAGCGAGTGAACAGCATTAGTTCTAGACTGGATTTGAATGAGCCGGGTAAGCAAGCGTGGGTCAATATAAGGGGAAACACTTAATTCAACAACAGTGAACGAAATCATATCGTACAAACTTAGGTCACGTCCTTAAGGTGGCTCTCTAGGACAGGGGGAGTTTGAGGAGATTTTTTTTAGGGGTTATCTCATTTGAACGACTTGATGCTGTTGGACTATGATATTGTAGCGAATTCGGGGGGCAGTCTGGGAGACCATCGCCACAGCCGGGACGTGAACCCGTGTCTCCCACTCCGCAAGCAGCAACGTTAACCAGTCGACTAAGGTTAACGTTGTCGCTTGCGGAGTGGGAGACACGGGTTCGCGTCCCGGCTGTGGCGATGGTCTCCCAGACTGCCCCCCGAATTCGCTACACTATTTAGACCAGGGGTTTTCAAAGTGTGAGGCGCACCTCCCCTGGGGGGCGCCAGAGAGCTTCAGGGGAGGCGCAGCGTGAGAAAAAAAACGTGAAGAAAAAGTAACCGTAAACATCTAGCTAAATTTAGTTAACTTCAGCAAAATGGATCGATTTTTAGTAACATCACCTACAGTGAGAAAGGAGACAGCGTCTGGGGCAAGCAGAAAACGGAGTAAGTATGCCATGATTATTTAAAGTTTGGATTTTCATGGATTGGTCCTGATGACGCCCTACTGCCGCAGTGTGCTATCTGCAAAGAGATGCTAACTAACGGCAGTATGAGACCGTGTAAACTCCGGCGTCATATTGATACGAAACACCCAAGTTTGGTGACCAAGCCACAGGAGTTTTTTGATAGGAAGCTAAAAGAATGGCGGTCACAGAAGAAAGTCATTGACACATTTAGCACTGTAAATACCAAGGCAACCCAAGCATCACACGGAGTGGTGTTGCGCATAGCTAAGGCAGGTAAACCCCACTTTAAAACATAAAGATAAAGATAAAGATGTTTGAAAAGATGTTTAAAACATTTGAAAATGTTTGAAAAAGATGTTTAAAATGTTTAAAAATATGTTTAAAAGATAAAGATGTTTAAAAAATTTTGAAAAGATGTTTAAAAAAATAAAAGATCATCTTCAAAGATATATCATTTATTGTTGAAACCCGTTTTTACACCTAAGTGGAACCTACATTATAGCAACAACAATAATAGTAATAATAGCAATAATAATTGGGGGGGCGCAGCTGTTTTTTATGTTCTCTGAGGGGAGGCTCACTTTCCCTACACTTTGAAAACCCCTGATTTAGACGCAAGCCAGACTGTCTAGAACAGTCACAGCTAGCGTAACACTGTGCCATAAATCCCTCCAGCGAGTTCTGGGTCTACCCCGGGGTCTCCTCCCAGTTGGACATGCCCGGTAAACCTCCAAAGGAAGACGCCCAGGAGGCATCCTAATCAGATGCCCGAACCACCTCAACTGGCTCCTTTCGACGCGAGGGAGCAGCGGCTCTGCTCCGAGCTCCCTCCGGATGTCCGAGCTCCTCACCCCATCTCTAAGGCTGAGCCCAGACACCCTATGGAGGAAACTCATTTCAGCCACTTGTATCCGCGATCTCACCCTTTCGGTCACTACCAATAGGTGAGGGTTGGAACGAAGGCTGACTGATAAATTGAGAGCTTTGCCTTCCGGCTCAGCTCCTTCTTCACCACAACAGTCCGGTACAACGTCCGCATTACTGCTGATGCTGCACCAATCCGCCTGTCAATCTCCCGCTCCATCCTACCCTCACTCGTGACCCTAAGGAACGAACTGCCCATTTTCAAACAAGATACTATTTTTTTCAAACGAGATACGAAGTCGTTCAAACGAGATACCAAGTTGCTCAAAGAAGAGATTAAGTCGTTCAAATGAGATACCCCCCCATAAAAAAACAAAAACAAATCCTCCTCAATTTTCCCCCCTATGTTCTTCAGAGCCTCTGTAGCTCCTCGCTCTGTGAATAATGCAGTCCTTTTTAGGTTACTGTTAACCCAATGCTGAGTCACGGATTTGTCGGGAATACTCATCATGTGAGGGTAGCCTATTGTAGCCTACGACGTGTCAGCTGAATCAAAATACATGTAGTAAAGTCAATGGGTGGAAATATTAGAGCCCAATGCTTAGGAAATCACTGACATATATGCATGAACTGGGACTATTGATTTTAAGGATGTGTATTTTTTTACCCCTACAACAACATAACAAAAGAAAACAACGCCAGTAATGCCTTGTCTTTGCTGGTCAGCTGCTGCTTCCCTGCCTGTGCTTCCTGCACCTGTGTTTTATGACTTTACTGTATTATTATTGATGTATTTTGTGTTTTTCACCTTTTTTAGACCCTTTTCCATTTCCTCTCAAGTGGCTCTTGCCGCTTGCAAGGCCACCATTGTAAAGAAGAATTTGTTCGTAATGACTTGCCTTGGTAAAATTAGAAGAAGAAAAAAACCATCAAAATAGTATAAGTCGTTACTAAAAACAGCTTCACAAAGGCAGAAAAAGAGGGTTAAGTAAAATTTACAAGTGGGGGGATAAAAGCAAATGTATTTTAAAGGTTTTGTTGAGGGATTTAGTAGATAATGTTGATTTATGTCCACACAAACATGATTAAATCTTTAAAAAAAAAGTCTTTTTTGCTTTCTATCCGCACACTAAATTGGCATTTTCGACCATTTGAAGGAAAAAAAAAGTATTTTCAGAAATGCTCCCCTGAGTGGATGAATTTGAAAACGGCGGTGTCGCGTTGTAGTGTGTCAGCCTGCAGACAGCAAGTCACTCGGAAGTCTGGAAGCCCTGATGTCAAGCGCTCAGTCCCCTCTTCTTTACAGTCTAGACTCTGGTCTATGAGTGCAATTACATGTCCGGCCAAGTAGTTAACAAAAACAAATAAAGTCCATCATTGTAGTTTGACTGATCTTTTGTTAAAACATAAGAAACTTGTATTTTATTTGGTTATCTGGAAACCAGTCACTGGGCAGCATGGTGGCTTCCTATGTCTACCTTCCACAGTAACTGTTAAAAGGGGCTCTTTTAGCTAAACTTATAACATCACTCATCAGAATCATTAGTGTGTCTGCTTTTCAGGATGCACAGTGAGTAAACTCTGTGGCACAGGATGATGTGGCCAGAGCCATGTTGGGAATATGTAGACCCACTAAAAGGGAAAAGAGGAGGGATGACTCAGGATCAAAGCCATTAGCTGATGGTCCAGTCGACTAATAGTTTCCAAACTCCTTGAACGTCTGGACATGATGTTGGCGATATTAGCCAACTTTTTACATAGGCTGTAACCACCTCACAGGAATGCCTTTGGTTTAATTTGGATCTTCTGACATCTGACATCTTCTGTGGCTGTAGAGCCATACTTGAAATTATAGCCACGACAGTTACACTGTATCCCTCTGCTGTGGTGAACCTTGGCCCACCAGATGGGTGTGTGTGTGTGTGTGTGTGTGTGTGTGTGTGTGTGCGCTTATATATATATATATATATATATATATATATATATACACATATATACATACATACATACATACATACATATATAGTTTTTTTTTCAGAAACCATCAATAGTCTTAATATATGATTGCTTATGGCATGAAACAGGCTTGTACTGTCTCGTAAAGAATTTACTTGGCTCTACTTGCTTGACTTGATATATATATATACACCCATTGAGTCAAGTAAATTCTTTCTGAGACAGTACAAGCCTATTTCATGCCATAAGCAATAGCTGATGGTTGCTTAAGGCATGGAACAGGCTTGTACTGTCTCATAAAGAATTCACTTGACTGACTGGATTATTTTGCTCCTTATTTGTTGAGCACTTTCCCTACCGTTAAGTGTTTTTTTAACAAGGTTACATATATATATATATACATATACACACATACACACACACATACATATATACATATACACACACGTGTGTGTGTGTGTGTGTGTGTGTGTGTGTGTGTGTGTGTGTGTGTGTGTGTGTGTGAACTTTGTGTTGTACTGCTGTGGGCTGGGGGAAATGGCATTTCGTTTCATTTCATGTACGCAAGTGCATGAAGTGAAATGACAAATAAAGTGTTCCTGATTCCTCACACACACACACACACACACACACACACACACACACATATATATATATATAACTTTGTTAAAACAAACACTCGACAATAGGAAAAGTGCTCAACAAATAAGGAGCAAAATAATCCAGTGATTCAAGTAAATTCTTTATGAGACAGTACAAGTCTGTTTCATGCCCAGCTGTCTATATATAGTATGTGTGTGTGTGTGTGTGTGTGTATATATATATATAGATAGATAGATAGATAGATAGATAGATAGATAGATATATATAGAGAGAGAGAGAGATTTCATAGTAATTTAGTCATAAATTCGGCAATTTTACCACTATATTGAAACATACAAAATATGTCGTACTTGTTAAAGTTATTCCCATAATACAAGGTCACACAGGGAACAGATGAGGATGTTCTATCTCTTAAATGGAACAACCACATTGCAATTAGGAAGCACAATAGGAACATCCTCCTCCACATTGAGGTGAAGAGTAACATCACCCATGGGAGAATCTGCAGCACTCAAAAACAAGCTAGATAGCTCTGCAGTATACACGGAGACCAGCTCAACAAGCCATGCACTTTAAACAAGTTGAATGCAGGCCATGCTTTTAAAAATAGGACATGCGCTACAATGTTGCATCATTTGTCTCGAGAATAACGAATCTCAGTTGAAAAGTCGTGTTCTAAAATCTCTCATACGTGTTTATATCCTTTGCTTTTTACAGTGTACAACATTTTGTCCATAAAATTAGCAACGTTTTATTAGCATCCCACCAGCATATAATTTGTGTCTTTTAATTTAAAGATTTCCCAACATAACTCTTGCAAGGAATGAGATAGGCTCGCATTAAATACCAAAATGGTATGGTACTTTCAGGACAAAGCAAGCCTCCAAATCCTTTGTTTTGTCATTTTGCACACATTGCAGTAGAGCACGGGCAACACTGCCAGACTTGATTTTGTAATCAAGCCACTCTTATTGGTAAATGGAAATCTAGCCTTCTCCTTCCCTGGGCTGGCAGACTTCTGCTGGACTCTCTCTATGTTTTTGCTGGTTGCCTGTATCTGCTTAGAACAGGTGCCGGATCCCGCTCAGCTGCAGCATTCATAGCGCAGGTACAGGTGGGAGGCCCTTGGCTGCTCATACAGTCCCCCAAGTTTTCCAGGGGTCCCCATCTGTGTCCCCGCACATCCTCTGCCACATGGCACTTGTCCCTCGCCGAGTCTGGTCCATTCTTCGTCCGGCAACGTACACGCCTGCCTGCCACCGCACACTGTGCCTGTTGTTGTGCCACAATGAGATGGAGAATAGCTGCACCCATAATCCCTTGCTTTGAGATGTGGGGGTTTGTTTTCTCTCTCTCTCTTTCCTCATTTGGCCAGATTTGAGGCCAAGTACAAATTGTAAACAGGTTATTATGCTGCTGTAACATACTCCAACTGGAAATACACTCCGTATTTACTTATGTAAGTGTACCTTTGTCCCACAGGTAGAGAAGTTTTAATGGTGTTAAGTTGCTGGGCATTGCAAAGAAAAAAAAAGAAAGAGGCTGTAGCCTTTTCCTCAACTTGGTCAGAAGAATCATTTCTCTATTAATCTTTAAGTTGCAATATAATCCAAAATATTAACAATAGCTAGCATATTATGCTTAAAACTTATTAACCTGTCCTCTTATGTAGCTTTAAAGGGCAATCCTGGCCCATTACCGCACCGGACATGGATTTGCCTTAGTCACGTAGTCCAAATTAGCCACTTCCTCCCAACCTACAGTTAATAAGAAAAGCATGTCATGTATTTCACAAATTGCCAGCCCCGAAGCGTGACATGATTAGATGCTCTCTCATTGTCCATGCAACACGGCACTGACCAGACAGTCAGCCTCCTTCGCCCCTGCAGAAGACATAATATTTAAAGCGATCACTGCTCACCTCAGGCCCAACATGCAGCTAATACTTTACACAGCTGTGCAAGCCACACACACACACACACACACACACACACACACACACACACACACACACACACACACACACACACACACACACACACACACATGCACACACACACACTGGTCCCCATGTTGCTAGTTTAACGCTTGGCGTTGAGTTGGACGGTTGAGTTGTTTGTTTGCCCACGGATGTGACATGACGGCAGAGAGGGAAACGGGAAACATAACAGACTACCTGACAGCCTCATTCCACAGGCCTGACCTGAGACTGGAACTGGGCCAGCCGGCAATCAGAGAGAAATAACAAGAGGGGTCTCCCGTTTGTTTGTTCAGCTTATGTCCTCATAATCACAAATACTGTAAATCTTACCATTCTGCGACTTAGCATTAGGCTAATTTTGCGGAGTATGAGATATTATGCAGATGACATGATGAAAACTTCTGGAGAGAGGGGTCTTGAGGATTATGAGGCTTTCTCTGAATGAAGTATGATGTTTACGGCGTTGCACAGTGGCATTGCACGGTAGTTCGTTGACACATCGTTTTTTTTTCTACCTTCGTTTCCTCTCGTGTTGATTTATGGCATCTTGTGCTGAAACAGCAGCCAATTCTGGTGCCAGTTTTTAGCCGAGCACTCTCGGTAAAGGTTAGGGTAAGGACGAGTCCGTTTTCAGGGAGGAAGGGAACGGGCCTGAAAAGTTGAGCGTTTTGCCCTCGTTTTCTGAAAATGTAAAAACCATAGGCTCAACAAATCTTGTCGAGTGTTTGTTTGGGATATTTGTTGATTAATTTGAATATACGTTATGATGGATATCTTAGCCTGACACTTAAATGATTTGGCTTGCTTTCATGAGAGGAGTGATTAACTTGCAATATTCTTTTATCCTAGCCTCTTCTTTTCTACTGCCATGTGAAAGTGCTTCTCAAGGTTTTTTGCAAACACAATACAGTAATAAAAGCAAAGCATTAGGAAGATATGGGGGGGAAACAATCCGGTTGCAGCTTTGTGTGGTATTGTATGTCTCAAGAATGCAAACTATTGTGTGATACCTCAGTGACTAGTATCCCGGTGTGCACTTCTCTGAATCTTAAGTATGGATGCTTTGTCGACGGTGGAGTTTTTGTCCTTGTCCGTGTGACAATGCCCTTCCTGCGGGTGGTGGGGGTGATTGTTGAGACATGGCAGGGAGTCTTTACCATGGGAGTCTGCTGTAGGACCCTGACCTGACCTTCATGACTCTGGGGCTGATGCTTTATCGAAGGGCCCTTCCTTAGCCTTCATGCCTGGGGCTCACCAAGCGTCTGGCCCCAACATCCGAAATATGGCCGCACTCACACAGACCCTCCACAGAGTTATGGAAGCCTACAGGCACAAAGGGTAATGATCTAACCCTGCAGAAATGAGAACAGCATTGCCCAGCTGCAACCCCTCGGCATATGATGAATGTCGTCATTGCGGTCAATTTAATCACAGAAAGTGTAATGTTGTGAGGGTGGATCTGAAACACGCTTTCATAGTTGAGTGTGAAGAATGAGGAGGGTCGGATTTGAAATCCATATGCTTGTCGCTAAGAGTTGTTATTTCGGTCTGTTTTCTCGGTGTATTTACTGTCTCGTGCGTATTTTGTGTGTGTGTGTGTGTGTGTGTGTGTGTGTGTGTGTGTGTGTGTGTGTGTGTGTGTGTGTGTGTGTGTGTGTTTGTGTGGGTGGTCAAGGTACATGGGGTCAGTTCGTCAAAGCCTCCCCCAAAAAAGTGGTGGACGGGTAAGTAAGATGCTAATCAGCAAGGCAGTGTTTCCTCCCGCTAGCCGACCAGCAGGTTCCCTTCCCTCTCTCCGGCTCTTTAATGCGAGGCCCAGCCAGGCCCAAACATCCTGACGGAGAGAGGCTTTTCCCTTATCAGTCAGGAAACACCGCTCCTCCGCCACATCCTCTTTACAAGAAGAGCGACTCAACCGTTCCCAAAAAATGCAGGAAGACCAGCCAGACTCCAGGATTTGTCAAAAGCCCCCTGAATTCCTTTTATCGAAAAAGAAAAATTCAAGAGAAGAGAGTGGGGTGAGAGGGGAGGAGCAGAAAGGGAGGGGAGGGGGAGAGAGGAGAAAAATGAGGAGCGCGTAAAACAGTCAACGAGACCCCAGGATTTATTTATTTATTTCGCACAGATTACGAAAGGTCTGCATCAGCAAGATAGACCATGGGGTGAGGTGGGGTGGGGTTGGGGGATGGGGGTGGTGGTGAGGAGGAGGAGGGGGGGGGCTCTAAGAATGGCACCCAGAATAAGACTCCGGGAAAACAAAGGGCGGTTGAGATGGAGGCGGGTGGCGATGGCCGTGCCTGTTTTACACTAATCCTCCAAACCGAGATGAAATGAAAGCGAGACGAGAGGAATGGAAAAAGGAGGATGGAGGGTGGAGAGGACGAGAAGGGAGTGGGTGTCAATAAGGGCCACGAGCTGTAATGAGGGTGACAAGACAGCAAAATAGAAGAACAGCCAGTGGTGACACATTTAAATAGTTGGGGGGGGGGGACAAGTCAAATATGGTAGCAACTTTTCAAGGCGGAACCCAAAACGAAAGACGAACCCGGAACCCCCCCCCCCTTACATATTACAAATGCATGCCCTTTAATAACTATTACCCAGGAGACGTCCTCTTGTTTTCATCTTTATTCATGAAATTTGATAATGATTGTACTGATTAGTTTCAAGGTACGAGCACATGTAAAACTGGGGGAAATTTCGCCTTCATCTGTTACTGCACAATGCTGACAAGTGTATAAATTAAGAACACTGCAACACAGGTATAATAATGAAATGATAGAGAGAGGATTTTTATTCTGTGGCGTGTAACATGTGGTCGGCCGGCGCCTGCAGGGACGCCTTCTCAAAGTGGCAATCACATCAATTATAAAAGTGGAACTTTATTTTAAATTAATTGTCTCTCACAAACCTAAATCAGCATACAATTAGATAGTTATTATTATTTTCATCGTAAAGGTTATGATTATATATTATTAAGTACTTGAGAAGAAGTATAGATGCCCTTTTTTTTCTTCATTATACACCATTTTTGCTGGGGAGACTTGCATAAGAAGTGTCCGGCTAATCCTCATTTAATTACAAACTACTGAGGTAAGACTCCCACCGAATGAGAGCAGGAACAAAGAATACAAACATTCAAAATGGGAAGAATCGATAATAGCATTACAATTGGCATAATGCGAGACATCAAAATACTTAAATTAGCTTCTCGGGAGCATCTGTACATGCCTCAGTGGCAACGATGAGCAAAGACATTTACAAGTGGACGTTGAGTCCATGCAATTGTTCTGGTTTGGAAACTTCATTTGGAGGTGACATACTATATATATATAGTGTTCTGTGTGTGCATCCCTGAGGTGTCCATATCCCTCTCTTTTTACTCCTCCAAATCCCATTTGTTCTTCCCTTGGCGCCAAACAATCATATTGCTCTGTAACTGGATCAGGTTTTGATTGCTGGAGGATGAATTTGCACATGAACGTGCCAATCGGGGGAGTCAATGCTAAAGTTTCCCTGTTTACAGTAAAGGTGTAAAGGCTACAAAAGGGAGTAAAAGAGATGTTTCCCCGGTCAGCACTCAAGAGCAACTTCATCCCAAACACAACTTGACCCAACCCTTTGTTGTCTCTGGTCGGTCAGTCACAGGTGTATTGGGTGCCGTTACCTACGTAGGGGAACAGCTTACGAGATGCCATAGTTGTTGTAGTAGGCTGCCGTGGCGTCCGCGAGCACGGAGATGAGGCTGGTTTCCGTGGTGCTACTGGGACAAGTGGTGGTGGAAGCAGAGGCAGCCGTTGCCACCTGGATGTGTCCTGCAACAGTCATGCTCCCACCTTGCTCAGGGTGGAACCCGGTCCCGGTGGAGTTTAGATACTGGTCAAACTCGTTGCGGTCCACCTCACCCAGAAGCTCAGCTTGACTCAGTTGGTCCAGGGTCTCCAGGTGACCCTGTGTTTCTGGTGGGGGGGACAGTTGACCCAGATGACCCTGATGGAGCCCATGGTGAACCTGGGAGAAAGATGAGGTGCTGTAGTAGGGCAACGGTGGACCAGAGATCAGTCCACCGCCGCCGCCTGTTTGGGACATGTGGGAGATGTGGCCCAGGTGTGCGGCCCCACAGTGGAGCTGCGTCTGGGTGTAGTCAGCGTGGTACGGGGGTGGGCTCCCCATGTGCGTCTGAGTTGGACGGTGCTCATCTTGACAGGAGACCGAGGAGGTGCAGGAGGCAGGGGTACCACCAGACGTTGAGTAATAAGTGGAGGTCACGTGCTCATGGTCCATGGCATCTAAGGGGGACATCTCAGGAGGAGTAGGCAGACCATAAGGGTACGTGTCAAAGCTGCTGCTGGAGCTGGCGGGGTCTCTGAAGGATCTGACGCTAGGCAGGGCAGGGCTGGAGGTGGAGAACCCACCGCTGACATTGTTAGGGCTGCCCTCGTCCTTTTCAAGTGGGTGACAGAGGGCACGGTGGTCAGGGAGAGCATTCTGATCAGGACCCATCCCGCTCAGGAGGAAACCGGGGTCCACACGCTTGCAGATACGCTTCAGCTGCTTCTTCCGGCGAGGCCGGTATTTGTAGTTGGGGTAGTCCTGCATGTGCTGCACCCGAAGTCTCTCAGCTTCCTCTACATAGGGCCTCTTCTGAGGGGGAGTCAGGGCCTTCCATGACTTGCCTGCATAAACAGGAGATGGGAGAATTTAAACTTAAAGAGAAGAGTTTAAATCCTAGGCGAGACACCTCAGATTTGTGTTTATTTTGTCATCATATATGTTCTTTCCTTGATGTCTATACACTGTGTTGAAAGGATTGAGTGCGTGTCATCCCACTTAAACAACTCGGAGAAATTTCTTGCTCGGAACATGGGGGGGGGTTAATAACCATTATCTAAAAGTTTTATTATTTCTGATATTTGTTGGGAGTTAATACATCATTATTTGTCAACCCATTCAGTTGCATCTAATTAATATGATTGAACTATAACGAAGTTACAAAACATTCTGTAAGCCTACGCGAATCAACTACACAAAAAGGCACAAAAAGAGGGGGAATTTAAATATTAGGGGGAGGCATCAATTTAGTTATGACTATATTTTAGTGCGATTTTATTTTAGCGGAAGTTAGAAATGAAATATCAGTAGAGAGGTTTCCTCCAGGCACCCATTTTATAGCGCCAGCCAGGAAAGGTTACAAACAATAACAACAACAATACCTGAGTGCAGAATAGGACGCACTTCCCTGCCTAATCTCTGCACGCGCCGCTAATCTCGAACTGGCAAAAACGTCGCGCGACGCCGCCAATTTGAACCTTAATCCAAATCTTTTTGTTTGTTTGTTTGTTTTTTGTTTTTTTGGCCCGACGACACATTTCTATCTTCTTTTTTTTTCGTGTGTAATAAATGTTATACTATACGATTTAAATGAAATTCAGGCTACTGATTATTTAATATTTCGTGGGGATTCATCATGATAATCCTAATATTAAAACAAATCTGCACTATTATTTTTTTTTTTTTTTTTAGAAATATTAGATAATTTGTGTGGTCGAATAAACCAAATATGACTGACCAAATAAAAATGAAACTTTGGGGGGGGGGCACGTTATTTTCGCGTTATTGTAGCGGCATGTTACGCGATGGGATTTTAATTTCGTAGATCTGCCGCAGTTTGGTGCAATTTATATAAATATATATTTTTAAAGTTTTTTTAAAAGTACTATTTAGGGTGTAATTTAAGAAAAAATACAAAAACAGTTTTGGGGCTCAGCCAAGGCCTCTGGGGGGGGGATGCCGGCGTTTGATTTTGTTTTTAATAGTAGCCTAATAACAATAAGAAAAAGATATTAGCCATAATGATAATCGCGATAATAACAACAACAACAACGACTTCGTATTCATCGACCCGCGACGTGTTGACTGTGTAACTGTTCTCTCACCCAACATCTTGCTGAGCTCGGCGTTGTGCAGGTCGGGGTTCTGGACGGCCAGCCGCTTGCGCTCGTCCTTGGCCCACACCATGAAGGCGTTCATGGGCCGCCGGATGCGCGGCTCCGACGCCTTGTCCACAGGTGTCCTGCTGTGGGAGCCGTGGCCGTCGGGCACGTCCCCACCTCCCGCGGAGCACTCGAAGGACTCCGGCCACGACGAGTACGCGCTGATCAGGGCGGCCATCGGTCTGCGCGCTCTCTCTCGCTCCCCTCTTTCTGTATCTCTCACTGTCTCTCTCCCCCCCCCTCTCTCTCTCTCTCTCTCTCTCGCGCTCTCGCTCTCCTCCCAACTTCAGGATGCGCCTTCTCACTTCTCCTTCGCGAACAAGTTGGTTGTCTCTAATTGGATCCCTCTCTGGACGCGCTGTAATGACGAGCGATGTCAAAACGAAAAACGCAGCTCTGGATGAAGTGATGATAGAAAGAAGAATAAAAAGAAAGGAAAAAAAGAAGAGAAATCCCGTGGTTTGGCAGGCTACACGCGGTGAAGTGGAGGAGCTGCTGTCACTGTGGGTTAGACATGGGGTGCGATGCTCACGCAGGGAGTCGTGATTCACTCTTTCCTGCTGGATGGGGGGAGCGCTTTATATTTGAGGAGCAGCTTCCAGGAGAAGCCCCGGAGGACTCTCAGCTCCTCCTCGATTGCAACTTGAGCCCCGTGAAAAAAGGAAGAGGGAGAGGGCAACATTTCAACACCATTAGCCACTAAAAACGCTTTGGCACAACAAAACATCACTTCCAACAGTGAGATGTGTAACTCCGTTTCATTTTGGAAGCTATGGAGACGCTCCGGCTCGTCATGCGCCACTCAGCTCGTGGGGAAATTGGTTTTGTGTTTCCCTCATTAGAAAAAAAAGAGGGGGGGGGATTTCTGCATGATAGTGGATTCAGTAGGATGAAGGTTCGACCCGCAACAAAGCGGCAATGTTTTATTCAAAGTGCTGGAGAAAGCCCCCTTGCTATCTTTAGACCCCCCCCAGTCCACTCCTGGTGACACAGAGACGTCAGGTGTGTAAAGGTAGACCTCACCTGAGGTTCTTCCTGCACAGACCCTTTTTCCTGCTCTAACCCTAACCCTAACCCAACCTGTTCTGCAGTGTTTACTGCAAAACCGCTCTGACGTTGGGTTGCCAAACCCAAGAGGCAACTCCGCATTGCCTCACAACTTTGAACACACAAAAAAAAACCTGACACTCCTTATGTAAACCCCAGGTTTGCGTCAAAGTACCGATTCCAGCACAAGTTCCCTTAAGGAGATGGCTGCAAAGGCTTTTAATGGATGCCGAATGATGATACAGCAGGGCTGTCATCTCACCAAATCAAACTTCTTGTCCTAACACCTTCCTTCCCCAAACTTCTTGGTGTCCAGGTGAGATTTTACACATTTCTGAGCAAATGTGGGTGAGAAGGGAGATAATCACTGAGTGCAAACAACACTGCCACAAATCAGTTCCCTTCTGTGGCCAGGGACGGGTGCATATCTAGCACAGTAGTTCCTGTTGACAGGATACTCTTGGGCTGCGGCCATGGAGTAGCTCACACACAAGAGAGTGTGTAGTCGCGCGCACGCACACACACACACACACACACACACACACACACACACACACACACACACACACACATCCTGCAAATGTACAATCGTACACTCCTAAAATACTGATTAGGAGCTCAGCAATGTCTCTTCATTTTATAATAGTAATGAGGTATTAGGTCAAAATCCTGTTTACGTTTTTAATTAACTCTTATTGCATTGCTGACCTCTGGTTTTGATACCTGCAGCAAGCTCTTTCACAATTACCCTTCAGCCCGATGGTGTGTATATTTACCCCGATATTAGTCTAAAGGCATTGTGTTACACATCTGTTGCACAAAATCAAAATGAAGTGTCCCTTTAACCAGTATAACAGACCAGGATGCCTCTTGACTCAAGTCAGAAACGGCCCAACTAGTATAGACTCTAAACCGAGAGATTTTGTTTTGTGTATAGGTGAACCATGCTGATCATTTATTTTTCTTGAACTTTGTGTTTTTGTTTTTTTTTCTTCTTTGATTTGGTTGTATGTAATTTCATTATTTCTTTAATCTGTAATCTGTATTTCTCCTTGAGGATCTGGGAATGTCTGAAGGGGGGTGGGGGGTTTATTGTGTTAAATTATTCAATATGTGACTTGTTTATAGTAAAATTGTAAATGCCAATAAACTTTTTTTTTTTAAAATGAAGCGTCAGCTCCAGTTCTGTGTGGGACCCCCTCCTCTCACAGGAACAGGATACGGCACCTGAAAGCCCAGATTACACAGAGAGCAGACACATCAATGATGTATAGGCCTACACTTCCTCTTACTGCTCCAACATATGTATGCATGTGTGTATGTTCATACACTGATGAGCCAAAACATTATGACCATGTGCCTAATATGCTGTTGGTTCTCTCTGTGCTGGCAAAACAGCGCCGACCCACCAAGGCATGGACTCTATAAGACCCCTGAAGGTGTCCTGTGGTATCTGGCACCAAAACATTTGCATCAGATTCTTCAAATCCTGTAATTTGTGAGGTGGGGCCTCCCTGGATCAGACTTTTCAGTCCAGCACATCCCACAGATGCTCAGTTGGATTGAGATCTGGAGAATTTGGAGGCCAGAGCAACACCTTGAACACAATCATTTTCCTCTAACCATTCCTGAACAATGTGTGCAGTGTGGCAGGGCACATTATCCTTTTGAAAGAGGCCACTGCCATCAAGGAATACCATTACCATGAAGGGGTATACCTGGTCTGCAATGATGTTTAGGTTAGTGGCACATGTCAAATTGACATCCACATGAATAGCCGGACCCAGAGTTTCCCAGCAGAGCATTGCCCAGAGCATCACACCTCCTCTACCAGCTTGTCGTCTTCCCACAGTGCATCCTGGTGCCATCACTTCCCCAGGTAAACGACGCACATGGACCTGGCCATCCACATAATCTAAAAGAAAACGGGACTCATCAGACCAGACAACCTTCTTCCACTAATCCAAGGTCCAGTTCTGATGCTCGCATGCCCATTGTAGGCACTCTCGACAGTGGACAGGGGTCATCATGGGCACTAACTGCTCTGCAGCTACCCAGCCCCATATGCAGCAGGGTGCGATGCACTGTGTTAGGACACAGTCCTCCCGTAACCAATATTTAAATGTACTGTGACTTGTGCTACAGTAGACCTTCTGTCAGTTTGGACAAGACGGGATATGCTTCATTGCCCTTGTGCATCAGTGAGCCTTGGGTGCCCAACACCCTGTCGCCGGTTTGTGGTTTGTCCCTCCTCGGACCACTGTCAGTAGGTACTCACCACTGCTGACCGGGAGCATCCCACAAGCCTTGCTGTTTCAGAGATGCTCTGACCCAGTCGTCTGACCATAAAAACTTGACCCTTGTCAAAGTCACTCAGGTCTTTACTTCTGCCCATTTCTCCTGCATCCAACACGTTGACTACAAGAGCTGATTGTTATCTTACCATCTAATCTACCCAGACATTGACATGTGCCCTTGTTTGGCGATGATCACCATTATTCGGCTCACCTGTGAGTGGTCATAATGTTTTGGCTCATCAGTGTGTGTGTGTGTGTGTGTGTGTGTGTGTGTGTGTGTGTGTGTGTGTGTGTGTGTGTGTGTGTGTGTAGTGGGGGTGTGACAGTGAAAGTGGGCATGTGTTAGGGTTTCCTTGAGCCACAAAACAAGTAAAGTGTAGGTTTGTGGTGGATTGTGGGCCATGCGAGTCTAGGAGTAATATCAGATTTGCATGTGATAGCTGCATTTTGGAGGTTTCTGAGATGACTAATAGCTGTATTTTTCCTCGCCCAGTGTGGTTGGTTGTAGTTGCAGCGCTTACACATCACATCCAGCGTGATGAGACATGGAGTCAGAGGAGAATCATGAAGGGGATTTCATGTTTCATATGAAGGTAGTCTGATCTGAATGTATCAATATATCCCTTTGACACACGTATTAGCATAATATGCCGTAAACATGAGTTTATCCAAAAAAAGTCTCCTGTCGTCCACAATCTTGTTATTGTTTGTATTGCTATGCACCATTTTGTGTTATTGTTATTGTTTATATTATTTTACTACATTTTTTACGTTTTAAATGCCTACCTTGTCGTAAACTTTTTTTAGCATGTATATTCTCACACAAATGGTGTGTGTAAAGGATTTCCATTGATCTTTTAATGGGATAAGCTATGGTGTCATTGGTGAATTAATTGTAAAGCACTTTGAGTGGCTGTTGCAACTAGAAAAGCGCTATATAAAATGCAACTTGATTGCTTGATTGATGTGTGTGTGTGTGGGGGGGGACATTTCACTGCCATTGTCTTGAGATTGTGTATGTGACGAATAAACTGGAACTTGAAACTGCTTTGGGAATACGGCAGTTTCTGCTCCAAGTTTATTTTAATCAATCAATAACTGACTAGGAAAGATTATTTCAAGAAGTAATAATAATAATAATAATATCTATTCCTATAGCAACTTTTAAAGACAAGTTAAAGTGAATAAAAGTAGAATTGAAGCAGTAAAAGTGACAAATGACAAGGTATGAGTTGCTAACACAATAAAACAAGTAAAGTAAAAATAGAAGAAAAGCAGATTCAAGAGAAAGCAATTCTAAAAAAGTGTGTCTTTAAGAGAGATTTAAAAGAAGAAACAGAGCTAGCGTACCTTAACTCCTCCAGCAGGTCATTCCAGAGTCATGGAGACCTGATTCCAAAGGCCCCGTCTCTGGTTTTTTACCCTTGACCTAGGAATTACTAACAGACCCTGATCGGCACCATGCCATGGTGGAGAAGCTTGCGTCTACCAATGATTCCAGGAGCTATGCCGTCTGGAGCTTGGCTCCTGGTAGGGTCCCCCAAGGCGGATAGGTCAAGGGGGAGGTTCCAGACGAAGCCCGATCCAACAAAGACTTCAACAGCGGAACTGGCAGAAGATGTCTCCAGGTCACAATGGCAGTGAAGGCGGATGAAGACTGCAACAAAGGATGGTCCTCAATCATCTTGGTTCTCCATGTCATTGGACTCTAGCCACCCCGTCAAGGATCATGTGGTGGCTGCAGGTGCATCAGCCACTTCACGTAAAAAGCTGTCACACGCAGGCATCCTCCTATTATGCAGCTCCAGGATCAGCCGCTACACCACCTGAAGACCCAAGAGGACCGAGAAGGAGGACAGTCACACTTGACCCCAAGTGACAGCTGATGATGATGATGACTAACATACCTCTGCCAGAGGATCTCAGGCTACATTCAGGCTCGTAAGGGGTTAGTAAGCCAGTGATATAATTAGGGGCCAACCCCAAACATGCTTTAAAAGTAATCATTCAATTTTTAAAATCAATTCTAAAATGCACATGTAACTAATGTAGAGATGCTAAAACAGGCGTTATGTGGACTCTTCTGTTGGATTGTGTAAGTAGTCTTGCTGCAGCATTTTGAACTAGTTGAAGTTTGGAGAGGTTATATTGAGTGAGACAGGATTAGAGTTACAGTAGTCTAAGCGGGATGTAATGAAAGCGTGGATGACAGATTCCGGATTCTTAGTGGATAAAAAAGATCAAATTTTTGTGATATTACGAAGTTGCAGAAAGCATGATTGAATGACTGACTTCGCCTGTTGGTCAAAGTTAAATTTGTTATCAAACACCCAGATTTCTGCACTGGGTTTTGATGCAGTAGGAAAGAGAACCTAAGTGAGAGGAGATGTGATTGCAGGAGGGGTCTGGACCTATGAAAATGGCTTCTGATTTATCAATTTAGCTGAAGAAGGTTTTGAGAGAGCCAGTTTTTTAACATCTGTAAGACACAATTGAATTTTGACCAGTTGTGTTGTGTTGTTGAAGTCCAACCAGAAATATATCTGGGAGTCAAAGAAGGTTGAATCAGTTCATCTGGATACGTTTATTGACAGCTACATTTCATTACTCAACTAAGTGACCTCTTCAGTCTAACTGACTGCAGGTATCCCCCCCTTATAAAAAAATACAGTTGCATAACGACCGAAACAAACCAGTTTCATATGCAAATATGCAATGTTTATATCCACCTCTTAGCCCCCTCCCCGGTTCAGGGATGGTCGTTCCCTCTTCACATAGATGGCCTCGTTGACTCCCCGGTCAAACCAGCGTTCCTCCCTATCAAGGATGTGCACATCTTCATCCTTGAAAGAGTGGCCACTGAGCTGTAGATGGGTGTAGACTGCGGAGTCCTGGCCTGACGAGTTAGCTCTCCTGTGTCGTGCCATCCTCTTGGCCCGCGTCTGTCTGGTTTCCCCGATGTATAAGTCACGGCAGTCCTACAAGCACTTAACAGCGTACACTATGTTACTGTTTGCACCAGGGGAGCCGATCCTTGGGGTGGACCAACTTCTAGCACAGCGTGTTTTGGGATTTGAAAGCAACTGAGACGTGGTGTTTGGACAATACGCGTCTCAACTTTTCTGATACTCCTGCCACATACGGCATCACCGCTGGTTTACGCTTAGGCAGCTTCTTTGATTTTCTTACCTGGATTATTGAGCATGCATCAAGACATATTTGGGAGTCATCTACATAGAAATGGAAACTGACATTGTACTTATGAAAGATTTGACCTGGAGGTAACATACTATATCGAGAATAATAAAGGGCCAGGGACTGAGCCTTGAGGCACTCCATAGGAGAAACGGCAGGTGGAGGATTTACAGCTGAAAATCAGAGAATACAATTGCTGTAGTTTATCCACATGATTTCTAGAGGGTTTTTAAAATCATTGCCAAGTGTTCTCACCTCAAAGTTATTTGCTGTACATAAACTCTTTGTTGTGTAGAACTATACAATATAAATACATTTTTACATGATGTCCTACAATTGTAATACGAGTGATATTTGCAGAGCTAATGATGCATGATTCCACACTGCATAATTAAAATAATTTACAAATTTTCTTATCCATCTTCTATTCTTTGCTATTGCAAAGACCTGATTTCTCCACTGGGATAATTTAAGTGTCATTTATATGTTCAACATCCCATACGATGTAGAGAGCACAATTTTGAAGTCTATTGTCTCCTACCTGCCGCCCAATGACTGCTGGGATAGGCTCCAGCATCCCTGAGAGCAGGATAAGCGGTTTGGATAATGGATGGATTAATTATATTAATAGCCTTCAAAATTGCTTTGTTTGGATAGTAACCACCATCCAAACAAAGCTTATCAATATAAATCATCTTGCATGTCAGCATTTTGAAATGCTTAAATGAAGACAATCTAAATAAAAGGCAGATGCATCTTTAATTCATCTAGCATTAGTGGTGACTCCATTTTCATAGTGGCTGGTGCTAGTGACTTACCTTGTCTATCAGCTTTACCCGAGCTAGATACTGATCTCAGAGACAAATATCATGTCAAAAAGTGTTTGACCAGCTGCAACTTTTTACAAGATGATTGACCATTGCACGCACATTAACCCATGCGTTTTTTTAAAGGGAGTCAAAATATTGTTTTGATGAGTAATGCTAGGCAGCTGCCATTTCCTTTTTCCTCCTTTGACTCATAACATCCACTCCCATCTCAGATGACGAGCTTGTTAAGAGACTCATCTGTAGTGTCAAAACAGGATTTCATAACCCATCAATTAAATTGGTTGAAAGGTTAGGAAAAACCTTTGTGAAATTTAGCTATGACACATGTGAGCTGGTAAACTCATGTGTTACTGCGAGTGTGATATTATATATATATACATATACATATATATATATATATACACACACATATATATCCATCCATCAATTATCCATGCTGCTTATCCAAATCGGGGTGGCGGGATGCTGGAGCCTATCCCAGCAGTCATTGGGCGGCAGGTGGGGAGACACCCTGGACAGGCCGCCAGGCCATCACAGGGCCATATATATAATAAAGATAGATGTAGGAAATAAACTTTAATACACTTCAGTACAAGCCTGTTTTGTGCGTCATATTATATATACATATATATATGTATTTTATACAAAAACTTATATATAATATACATGTATATAAAACTTTGAAACCCTAGCACAGCATATCAGTTCATGCATTAGACAAGGAATGGTGCGGTGCGGAATGGTCCAATTGTTTGCATTCTGTCAAAAAATAAAAATCTTATTCCTTGTAAGTACAACTTAAGAAAACAGTCTCTAAATCCTTGTTCCACTAACCCATCTTTCTGATTGTCCATGCAAAAAAAGCAAGTAGGCATAAACAGTCATTTTGAGTTTGATTTATTGAGGATTCGTCTGGTTATGAGGTTTTAATGTCACATACAAAGTTTCCTTGGAGCTCATTAAAGATGCTTTCGGACAGTTCAGATTTTTGTCACCTGAAAACATCATGAATGTTCATTAAACCTTTGAGACTTTAACTGATTTCATATTACCCATATTATAATAAAAAAAGTAACAACATTTGACAATCATATACATGATTTCATTCCAAAAAGAATTCAGACATTTGTCTATTAATTAGAGTTCTCGATGAAATACCTTTGGGGAAAAAAAATATTTTTTATGATTCTTGCATTCAAAATGTTGATATTTTGAAAAGAAAGCCACTTTCTCTGTGAATGTTCTCATTCATCCAGGGTCATGGTTATCCAAAGGAGTTGAATCAAGTGCAACTGGGCTTGGGCGCGGCTGGACATCGGAGCACAGGACAGCCACGCTATCAATAGCTCTGATAACGACGGGTGCGGCCAAACGTCGGTACACAAAAGAGCCACTCATATCTATGGCTCTGTTAGCGACGGGTGTTGGTAAACATCGGATCACAAAGAGCCATGCATATCAATAGCTCTGACAACAACTCCTAGAGGATAAATTCTGAGTCTCATCACCAGCCAGTCAGACTAGCTTGGTCTCGTCAGAAAGGCACGAACTGAGGAAGCCTCTTGGATGAGAGGCAAAACGTCTTCACGGATATATACCAAGTCCAGTTGCACTTGATTCAACTCCTTTGGAGAAAGCCACTTTATTTGGCATTGTATTCTGTTCTCTGCATTTAACCTATCCTATTTTATAGGAGCAGCTGCAGTGCCCGGGGAGTGTTTACAACTTTACATGTAGAATATTTTGAAATAAAAACATATTCAACACCTGGTGCATTAACAGCACTGGATTAGTTCAAATTCATGTTTGTTTTGTTACTACCGTTAACTGGTGAAATAACAAAGGGCTATTTATGAGGACTTCTGCACGATGAATATATTTGCCAACATGGAGAAGGCAAGCATAGTGGAGTCCAGTGGGGCGGCTCAGTAGCAGATAGTACGAGGGTGGTTGAACTGTGCAGCTCCCAGTGTCTGATGCCACCCCCGCAATAGCTCATGGGATGCAGATTCTTTCTAAATGGACTCGTCTGGTTAAATAAGGGCTAAAAATCACAGGTTGAAAGTAATCCACACAAACTCATGTAAACTGGTAAAAAAAAAAAAGAGGCTAGTCACTCCATGTATTTCTGCATTCATCATCAAATTAGGGCAAAATTAGGTCCCTCTGATGGCTTAAGAGTTAATGGGATTTTAGGATAAAAAAAATTATTCATTTCAATACTATTCTCATTCCTTTTTCTTTTTTTTGTCCTTTTTTGATTTCTTCGCCATCACCACCTTATTTTCCTCTGGTAACACAACGTCCTCGTGTCTCTTCTTCTTCTTCTTCTTCTTCTTCTTGTGCGCATGCTCTGACTCCACAGTTTGGTTCTCAACTGAGTTATTTTCCTGATTTCTTTTAAGCTTTTTCTTCTTGGAGGAACTCTGCCTGTCCTCGCAGTTCGGCTCCACAACGGCGGCGGAGCTGCAATCCTCAGCCACAGCTCCTTCTTCCTCTGCCACTTTCCTCTTTTTCTTTTTTTTCCCTAAACAGGCCTGCTCCTGGTCCTCGTTCTCCTCTGTTACAGAAGTGCACATCTCTGATGCAAAGTCCATGTCTTCGACAGCCTCGCTGATTTTCTTTTTCTTCTTTTTGGGTTTTTCTGTAACACTGTCATTGCTCTGGAGGGCATCGGGTTCCTCACACAGACCTGACATTTCGGTGGTCTCTGCCTCCAGTGATGAAGCTGGATTCTGGGCCTGGCTACGAGCCCTCTTCAGCTGAGCCATCCGCTGGGCAAAGTACTCCTGCATGGTGAGAGAGCTGGTCACGGTGTTGCTGACGGACTCTGTGTCAGGTTCAGGAGTGGCAGAAGCCTCATTCTCATTCTCCCACTGGGAATCGCTGCTACTATTGTTCTCCTGCAGATAAAGATATAAATACACTTGTGTTATGCTTTCACAAAGCATTCAAAGAACTGAAACAGAGACACAGTAAACAATGGTGGAGGACTCAGGTGCTGAAGTTATTGTCAATCATCACACAGACATTAACACTGCGGAGGCCAAACAGGCTTTCGGTATAACAATGGGTGTTAAAAGAACCTCCTGTGAATTACACCTGTGCTCTCAGACACAGGACAAATCATAGGAAACAGACTATCAATGTTCATCATATTTCTCTTTTTTTCTTACAGAGCACAGCCCTACAAATGCAGGCCACTCTTTGTTGCACGCCCCTGCACAGTCAAACTACCATCCCTCTTCAACAGCCAACCACTTGCCAGTCAACGGCAAACTCCGAGTGAGACTTTCAGGCGGTGATAGTGCATCACTTATGTATTTACATAGGTTCTTAAATTCAGCTCAACAGGTTCACCAGAGTGTGGATGACTGAATTACAAAATGCATTTTCTTTGCTAAGTAAATTGTAAATCTTAATACAAAAAAAAATTTTTTTTGGAGACCCATCAGGACATTATTTAAAAAAAAAAAGATAGGTGAAATGACAATCCTGGTTCCTGGGTGTGGGTGTATTCTACCAGCAAGAATACTTGACACTCATTAAGTACAAGAGGTTGTGTCCTTGCTCTCTGCCCGTTTTTTTTTTATCTTGTTTGGAAATGTCTTTCATATGACTTATGTTTTAGGGGTTGCACGACTTCTGATTTTTTCAAGTCGACGTTTCTATCAATAAAGTCGACGTAACGTCGACGCGTCGTTGATGACGTCATCACATACACACGCACGCAAAAAAAGAGACAGAATGGGCTGTCCAAAAATGAGCAACTTGTATTGACAAGAGCTCTAGTGTGTGTGTGTGTCAATGTGAAATCGCTTAATTTTTCCCCCCACCGGCCACCGCATTTGCGGAAAAAAATAATGCTGTGTGATCATGTGGTCAACGACTCATGGCCGGCGCATAGGAGCGACAAATTGGTTCGTCGCGCTCGCTCCGAGAGTGGGGGGGGGGGGGGGTCGGAGATCTCATAGGTGTTCAATTGGCTACCAAATTGGGAGGAGAAATTGCAGACAATTCTAAGAAAGTATTAACAAGGAAGAATGTATGAACAGGAAAAAAAAAGTGGTCAACGACTCGACGTCTCCCAGTAGGCGTCGACTTGTGGTAGTGACGTCGACATGTCGATAAGTCGACTTTTCTGTGCAAGCCCTATTATGTTTAAAAAAAAAACCTAAACATAAAGTATTAAAAGTGGGAAGAGCTCCAGCAAGTTTTCTGGTGATGATGGAGAGTGGCAAGGCATATTTTTCTCTTGTTTTTTCCTGCAGTTGGAAGATTATGGAATAACCCTAACTAAGTAAAGCAGGGTGAACATAAAACGGCTGATTTTTTTTTATTATTTCTGCCCCTTTTTCTCCCCAATTGTACTGGGCCAATTACCCTGTTTTCCAAGCCGCCCCGGTCGCTGCTCCACCTCCTCTGTCGATCCCGGGAGGGCTGCAGACTACCACATGCCTCCTCCAATATACAGTGCATCCAGAAAGAATTCACACCCCTTCACTTTCCCCACATTTTGTTATGTTACAGCCTTATTCCGAAATGGATTAAATTCCTTTTTTTCCTCATCAATCTACACACAATACCCCATAACGACAAAGTGAGAAAGGTTTTGTAGAAATTTTTGCAAATTTATTAAAAATAAAAAACTGAAATACTGCATGTACATAAGTATTCATTCACACCCTTTGCTATGACACTCAAAATTGAGCTCAGGTTCATCCTGTTTCCACTGATCATCCTTGAGATGTTTCTACATCTTGATTGGAGTCCACCTGTAGTAAATTCAATGGATTGGACATGATTTGGAAAGGCACACACCTGTCTATATAAGGTCCCAGGCTGTTGACAGTGCATGTCAGAGCAGAAACCAAGCCATGAGGTCAAAGGAATTGTCTGTGGACCTCCGAGACAGGATTGTATCGAGGCACAGATCTGGGGAAGGGTACAAAAACATTTCTACAGCTTTGAAGGTCCCGAAGAGCACAGTGGTCTCCATCATTCGTAAATGGAAGAAGTTTGGATCCACCAGGACTCTTCCTAGAGCTGGCCGCCCAGCCAAACTCAGCAATCGGGGGAGAAGGGCCTTGGTAAGGGAGGTGACCAAGAACCCGATGGTCACTCTGACAGAGCTCCAGCGTTCCTCTGTGGAGATGGGAGAACCTTCCAGAAGGACAACCATCTCTGCAGCACTCCACCAATCAAGCCTTTATGGTAGAGTGGCCAGACGGAAGCCTCTGCTCAGTAAAAGGCACATGACAGCCCACTTGGAGTTTGCCAGAAAGCACCTAAAGGACTTTCAGACCATGAGAAACAAAATTCTCTGGTCTGATGAAATCAAGATTGAATTCTTTGGCCTGAATGCCAAACGTCACGTCTGGAGGAAACCAGGCACCTCTCATCACCTTGCTAATACCATCCCTACAGTGAAGCATGGTGGTGGCAGCATCATGCTGTGGGGATGTTTTTCAGCAGCAGGAACTGGGAGACTAGTCAGGATCGAGGGAAAGATGAATGGAGCAAAGTACAGAGAGATCCTTGATGAAAACCTGCTCCAGAGCACTCAGGATCTCAGACTGCGGCGAAGGTTCACCTTTCAACATGACAACGACCCTAAGCACACAGCCAAGACAATGAAGGAGTGGCTTCGGGACAAGTCTGTGAATGTCCTTGAGTGGCCCAGTCAGAGCCCAGACTTGAACCCCATTGAACATCTCTGGAAAGACCTGAAAATAGCTGTGCAGCGATGCTCCCCATCTAACGTTACAGAGCTCGAGAGGATCTGCAGAGAAGAATGGGAGAAATACCCCAAATATAGGTGTGCCAAGCTTGTAGCTTCACACCCAAGAAGACTTGAGGCTGTAATCGCTGCCAAGGGTGCCTCAACCAAGTACTGAGTAAAGGGTGTGAATACTTATGTACATGCAATATTTCAGTTTTTTATTTTTAATAAATTTGCAAAAATTTCTACAAAACCTTTTTCACTTTGTCATCATGGGGTATTGTTTGTAGATTGATGAGGGAAAAAAATGAATTTAATCCATTTTGGAATAAGGCTTTACCATAACAAAATGTGGGGAAAATGAAGGGGTGTGAATACTTTCAGGATGCACTGTATGTGGAGTCGCCAGCCGCTTCTTGTCACCTGACAGTGAGGAGTTTCGCCAGGGGGACATAGCGCGTGGGAGGATCACGATATTCCCCCCAGTTCCCCCCTGAACAGGCACCCCGACCGACCAGAGGTGGCGTTAGTGCAGCAACCAGGACACACACCCACATCCGGCTTCCCACTGACAGACACAACCAATTGGGTTTTTTTTTTTAACCTTTTTCTCCCCAGTTGTACTTGGCCAATTACCCTATTTTCTGAGCCATCTCGGTCACTGCTCCACCACCTCTGCCAATCCGGGGAGGGCTGCAGACTACCACGTTTCCTCCGATACATGTGGCCAGTCACTTCTTTTCACCTGGCAGTGAGGAGTTTTGCCTGGGGGATGTAGCACATGGGAGGATCACGCTATTCCCTCCAGTCACCCCCCCCCCTCCCGAACAGGCGCCCTGACCAACCAGAGGAGGTGCTAGTGCAGTGACCAGGGCACACACCCACCCACTGATACAACCATTTGTGTCCGTAGGGACACCCGACCAAGCCGGAGGTAACACGGGGATTTGAGCCGGCGATCCCGTGTTAGCGGGCAATAGAATAGACCGCTACGCTACCTGGACACCCAAAACGCCTGATTTCTAGAGTTTGGAGAGTGTTTCCGTCACACACAAACACAGTGGGCATGACCTGCACAGCAAATTGAGCAGAGTTAAATTTCTGGTGTTGATGAGAAGCTTCCAAACAGTCACTGTGACTCTACTTGGAATCAATCGAACTCTGTATTTTGTCTAATCCATTAGATTTCACAATGTATCATCAAACAATTGGTGTCAAAATAGAGCGTATAACGGTTTTCTTGAAATCAACTCTGATAGTGAATGAAGTCAATGACCCTTAGCTGTTGTGTTTTATGCTAAGGCTGCTGAGGGTTGATCGCTGTACATGGCTGAGGAAAAAAGAAGATGATTACCTTGCACTGAACTGGACTTTTTTTCAGTTTGTTGGTAATAGCATCCCCCAATAAAAATATTGTAGTTCTATAATTTCATAAATGCAACAAAACATGACATTACTGTAATAGAAATGCAAAGTTAAAGTACCAAGTAATCACAAATAGCCTACTGCAGAGTAGCCACATGTGGTAAAACTTAATTCATTTAGATTTAGCTACATGGCTGCCCACTGTTTCCAGTGTGTGTGTTGGGATGGGTTAAATGCAAAGGATGAATTTTCCCAAGGGGATTAATAACGTACACCTTATCTTATCTAGTAATGTTGATAGGCTGTGTTAACTTCATTATAAGGCTCAAATATGTTTTACGGCTCCAGACAATTTTTTTGTTGTTTTTTTTTTGAGCCAAAAATGGCTCATTTGATAGTAAAGGTTGCCAACCCCTGCTCTAGTGGAATGCACAGCATTTGGAAGAAATCTGCCATTAGAAGTCTTTTTGCATTATGTCGGCAAGTAACAGTTAATTAGATTACCTAATTAGGGCTATTGTTAAATACAGAAGCAAATACTTATTTAGATCTTGGTATGATGTTTATGACCACTTTAATATTAGTAACTGTTAGGCTGCAGTTTTTACTCAAGGCCTAAGCTAATGTTAGCCAGTAACAGTAGAACCGACAAACTACCAAATGCTTGTTTCTTCTACTTTGTTACATTTTCTAATTATGAAGCGTTACTGTGAGATAAATGGAATTCTCGTTGAGCTTGCAAAGTTTGGCAGTGTAAGATACATTGCAGCATTGTTATGCTATCTTTTGAATTAGCTAACGGTTAAAATTAGCAAACTGGCTAGATGAGAACAAACCCCCACGTGTTAGCTGTGTTGTTGTCCAGCAAAAGAGTTGGTATTGCAATATCCTGAGATGAAGACTGGACATATCAGACATGTGGGGGGAAGTTAATTTGAAGGGCTCATTCACAAAGAGGTTTTTCTTGCATACTAAAATCTACTAACTTGGGCCTGTCAGCCCTGTTAACCCAGTTGGTGAAATGCAGAGCAACTCTAATTTGACTGGTCAGAATGAAAGAGAAATGTTAAGGTTCTGCAGCCGTTTCATGCCAAGGTCTTTTCCAATTTTCTACTGGGAATGGACATGCATAAAAAAGGTGAGGCAAAGTTAGTGGAGCAGCTAGGAGCCGTTTTCTCCTCAAAATGAGTGAAAAGCAACGGGCACATGCATGGTGAAAATCCTCAATGTTTCATGATTCTCCTGTAAATCTAGCTTGTTGGTCACTAATAAAAGGTAGTATTAGTAAAATAAAAAGGAACCTCCGATTTAATAATAGGCCACTGTGCAAATTGAAAAGTAGTTAAAAATCATTATCTTAGGATTTTAAGGCTTGTAGAAAGGACGACAAGTTATAAGTTCTTCATATAAAAACATTCTCAGTATCACTATGCACTGTGATAGTGCGGCATTTTCTTAATCTTGACACTTTTTTACTCACATCAAGAGGTAAACACCTCGTTTCTTTCCTCTTCACAAGAAGCAATGTCTTGTTTTAGAGAGACATTATGACTTTGGCTCCTATTTGGACTGTGTTGGCCTGGCTTTATTAACAAATAATTTATTAAATATCCTTTTACAGGAAACGCTGGCTAAAGTGGAGATCAGAGGAGTGCAGAAATATATTAAAGTTCCACAGGGTGATCAAGTCGTTCAGTTCGAGAAGTTCCTTCAAGAAAGTTTGTAGTTTATTTATGGAAATAGTTTGCATTTAATGTTGTTATCACTGCAGTTGAACATGCAATGTTAAAGAGTCTGTAAATACAGTGATTAGTTTGCAAGTGCTAGTATTCCATAGGAATTACAAAAATAGTTCTTTATGTCAGCGATACTGAGACCTGTATACTGAAATATTGTGTCTCCTTGTTTACAGATTGGCCAGGATTTCTCCATGATGTTTGGTGACCAAGTTTCTCAGAAGTTCCTGGCAAAGTGGTCAACATTCTCCAAGCCAAAAATCATCGCAGACAGCAAGACTCTTCCACAAAAATCAGAATATTGACAAGCTACTGCCAGGAACTGAACCTCAACCTGAGGACAACCATGGTCAGTATAAACGGCTTCGTATTTCCACAATATTTCATAAGTCTTAAAACATATATATATATATATATATATATATATATATATATATATATATCATTTCATTATTTTGTGATGTTTTTAGGATGGGACAGTGATATGTCCTCAATCTTTTTGCTGCTGCATCTGCTCCCTCAGACCTCAAGAGGCCAGGAAAAATTAAAAAAAAAAACAGCCAAGATCACTTCAGCTCAAGCAGCCAGCCATCTTGTGAAATATTTCAAGATATGCAAAAGCTAATATTCAAACATCAGATCTTGACTTTTGTGTCTCATTGAATTCATTTTAGGAATTCTTGAGGTGCGGATTATCTTGGGATTCTGAGACAAACATCATCTCTCATTTCGTTCATTCCATCTGGACATAAGCTGTGATGAAATACGAAGTAATAAAAATGATGCAAAGCGCTCACTATGTCTTCAGTCTCATATGATGACGCTCTTTGTAATTTCTATCCAAAACACAATTTATACGATCAATGCCGAAAGAGCAAAGGAGAGCCCACGTGTTAAAGAACTTAGAGCATGACTGCTGCAGCGAGAGGGTTGAACTGATAAACCTTAAAGACGCTCACATGTTTTGCATAAAAAGTGCACCATAAGGGGCATCCGGGTGGCATGGCGGTCTATTCCATTGCCTACCAACTTGGGGATCCCCAGTTCAAATCCCTGCGTTACCTCTGGCTTGATCAGGCATCGCTACAGACACAATTGGCCGTGTCTGCGGGTGGGAAGCCGGATGTGGGTATGTGTCCTGGTCACTGCACTAGCGCTTCCTCTGGTCAGTTGGGGCGCGTGTTCAGGGGGGAGGGGGAACTGGGGGGGATAGTATGGTCCTCCCACACACTACGTACCCCCGGTGAAACTCCTCACTGTCAGGTGAAAAGAAGCAGCGGTCGACTCCACATGTATCGGAGGAGGCATGTGGTAGTTTGCAGCCCTCCACGGATCGGCAGAGGAGGTGGAGCAGTGATCGGGATGGCTCAGAAAGAGTGGGGTAATTGGCCGGATACAACTGGTGAGAGAAACAGGCGAGCCAAAAAAAAAAGCACACCACAAAAATTGTTTGGTTCTGTGTCAACATTAAACATGGTTTATATCCAGGCAAAAAGTTATGTTTAAAAATGTGGAGAGCTAGGTTGTCCATTATCACTTTGCACTAATAGTGGCTTCTGAAAGCACCTCAACAAGGTGCATAAAACATCAAAAACAGCCTGTAACTTGCAAGGTGGGGAAGAACTTACTCAGACAATATATTTAAGAACATGTTCAAGTGTTTCAAGCACCAACTGGGTCAGAAATGATGATACCGAGTGCCAAGTTGATTTGTTCATTTAGATATACCTATGATCTCTGTGTGTTTAAAAAGATGTGATATAATAATATACTACGAGTGTGCTTTCATAATAGCCTGTAATGTAAAAACAATGTACTATGATGACCGCTTTAATGTGTACAGTATAGAAGACCAAATTGGTGAGTTTTCTGTCATCCGAGTGGATGAACGGACTCATTTCAGACCATTTGACAGGCAGTGCTCTAATGAGAATAGTCAAAGTGCATACATAGTGCGCTATTGTTATATTCTGAAAAGTGACTGAGGAGCTAGTATAAAGCAATCAACTTGTATATCATTCTTATTTTACATTTTTAATGATTTAATGCTTTAATTATGAAGTAGCATATTTACACATTATAGTGTTAATGAGGCAACACATTTATAGTATGCAAATCACACTATGAGAGTTAATGAATTACTCAGAATTAATTTCTAACACTATGAACTGGTGTTGAGAAAATTTAACACTAGTTATTGTTTAGTAGTGTTAAATTTCAACAATACAAAGAGTTGATATTAACCATTATAGTGTAAAAATACCAATAATTGGGCATCCGGGTAGCATAGTGGTCTATTCTGTTGTCTACCAACATGGGGATCCCGGTTCGAATCTCCGTGTTACCCCCGGCTTGGTCAGGCGTCCCTACAGACACAATTGGCCGTGTCTGCGGATGGGAAGCCAGATGTGGGTATGTGTCCTAGTCACTGCACTAGCACCTCCTCTGGTCGGTCAGGGTGCCTGTTCGGGGGGAGGGGGAACTGGTGGGAATAGTGTGATCCTCCCACGCGCTATGTCCCCCTGGCGATACTCCTCACTGTCAGGTTAAAAGAAGCGGCTGGTGACTCCACATGTATCAGAAGAGGCATGTGGTAGTCTGCAGCCCTCCCCGGATCAGCAGAGGGGTGGAGCAGCGACCAGGATGGCTCGGAATATAGGGTAATTGGCCAGATACAATTGGGGTGAAAAGGGGGGAGGCCAAATAATTTAAACGTATTAAAATCACTCTGGGGAGTGGACCCTTCCAGACACTTAAAAAGAGTTGAAATTAACTGATAAGAGTTTTGTGTCTGTTGATTTTGCTGTGTGGGGCTAATGTAGGGAGCAGTCAGAGCCGCCAGAGCAAGTTGGGGTTAAACGCCTTGCTCAAAGGTGCATTAACAATGGTTAAGGTTTGGTAGTGGGTCACTCTCCTGGGCTAAATTTTCCCAGCCAATCTGGGGAGCTTAAACCTTCTGGTCAGAAGACTTCCCTTTCTAACCTTGAGGCTACTGCTGCCTGTATCACTGGGCTAAATCTGTAACAACTGTGTCCAACCACCAAAGGTACAATACAATCTAGATTGCAACTGTAGAGCATGAACACTTTGTCATGCCATCCCAGCGGCCCATTTGTCTTCATTTTCCTAATGGCCTACTCAATGCATAATGATTTGTCCTGAAGAATACAGAACCTCCTCCTGAGAATCCCGCTAAACAATGCTTCTGCTCTGCGTATTGCTTCAGAGGTAGCAATGTGGATGGCATTTTTCCAAACCCTGCAGATTAGAGATAAATGTGAAGACACCATGTAGGGGTGAGGCACCTCATGGGTTGGCCTTTATGCTTTTACATCCAGATTACACTGAATTGACCCTGAATATGGAGTGAAATAGACAAGCAAATTGATGGTCTGCTAAAACAATACACGTGTAGATCTGCATGGGCCTTGAGAGGTTTGATGATATTGAAGTGTTTTGTGGTGCTGCTTATTAGCAGGTGTTTTCTGAGCATCTAAGAAAAATTTTAAATATATTCTATCCATGTTTGGTTATTTATCTCATACTCATAAAATTCAAGTTTACAAAAAAAATCTTAATTTTTCTCCAGCCTGGCCTCAAAGGGGGGCTAGCAAAGATCCTACCTCCATTAGTCTCTGTCCTTTTACCCACTAAAAGAGCCCTTATAGTCAAAACTTTTCAATATGGGGAATGCAGTTGTAGTCATTATTTTGAAGGCTAATTCATTGATCAAATCAGGAAGAAAAGGCACAAAAACAAAGATCACTGAGTTTATCAGAGCATAAAACAATGTATTGTTTTTTTCCCTATGCGATTAAATTGTACAAGGATACAAATTTTGAGTAAGATATTTTGAGTAAAAACTGTACACCTGAGCTTGAGTAAATTAATGGCATAACACTCCATTATCACCCATAGTACTGAGTAGTCTCCTGTACGTCACTAAAATGCCACCCAAATTGTGTGGAAAAGTGCATATTGCAAGGCTAACTGTATATTGGGCGGCACAGTGGCGCAGTGGTTAGCGCTGTCACCTCACAGCAAGAGGGTCCTGGGTTTGAACCCCGGGGGTTGTCCAACCTTGGGGGTCATCCCAGATTGTCCTCTGTGTGGAGTTTGCATGTTCTCCCCGTATCTGCGGGGGGTTTTCTCCGGGTGCTCCGGTTTCCCCCACCATCAAAAAAGACATGCATGTTAGGGTTAATATTTCTTTCCGTCTGTGCCCCTGACCAAGGCAATGGCAAGACGAACTGGAGTTGGTCCCCAGGTGCTGCACGGCGGCTGCCCATTGCTAGGATGGGTTAAATGCAGAGCAGAATTTCCCCACGGAGATTAATAAAGTATATCAAAAATAAAAAAAATAAAATAAATATTGGACTGTTAACTCTATAACTTACAGCATATATAGAGATACTGGTGAAAATCATGATCGTTCCCATATATGTAAATATGTACTTGAGTCTGTTCCTTATTACAAGGTTGCACTGGCAGACCAGTGTTTGACCAAAATTATAATACCTGACAGAGGTTCTATGACGACACAAGGCAGTTGGTTCAAATGGCCTACGAAAGTTTTCTGCGATCTCAGATCTCGACTTGAAATGGCCTCAACTTCTAACAAGGGGGGGGGGGGTATTGGCCCTTCAGGTGAGGTGAGGTGCCATTAAACAAAACTTTCCAACTTCCCAGAGAAAATCTATACTCCCTGTTATTTCACAATGGCATCCACTGCTTGGGAGATGGCAGATGGGGTTTAGAGCTTACAGCGTCAAACAACATGTAACTGGGATTTGGGGATGATGGCTGGGGGCCACTTTCCAACTGCCTGTGAAATTACTCTCAAGAGAGGGTGAATGAGAGAGAGAGAGAGAGAGAGAGAGAGAGAGAGAGAGAGAGAGAGAGAGAGAGAGAGAGAGAGAGAGAAGAGAGAAAGAGAGAGAGAGAGAGAGAGAGAGAGAGAGAGAGAGAGAGAGAGAGAGAGAGAGAGACTTCATCCTAGGAGTGCCCTGAAACCCAGTGTGTGGTTCATCCTCTCCCTGCCTGGGGACCTCTATTAGCCACATCTCTGGTCCAACAAGGGGAAAGTGCTGTGCTGAGCACTGGCTGGACACACAGACACACAGCAACAGATCCAGTCAGCATCACTGAAACCCTTGCAGATCTTAGCTGATCAGTTCTCAGGACAAAATATTATACAGAATGAATACTTTTGTGACGATATGAATTTTTGATATCAAAGTAATATTTATTCAACAAATTTAAATAAGTCGGGCAGTCATCAACAACCAGTTTTCAATCAACTGTTAGATGAGTAAAAGCAGAAGGGCACCTGCCAAAATGAAGTAAATGTCTGCATTATGTGTTGTATTTGATCACTGAGCCACCACACGGCAAAGACGTCTTAGTGTACCTCAAGTGTACCTACTCTAAAATCTCCATTAGGTATTTCAGGTTTGAAATGGGTGAAAACTTAGCAGTTGTAAATTTTTAATGGTTTATTCTGAGTCTTCTAACTTTTAAGAAAGTTGTTTCAACAATGGCTCTATGAAACCTGTAAGAGGTAAAAGGGTTTTAAAACACACCAAACCCACAAAACTCTACATCGCTTTCCATCCCCATCCTCTCCTTCAATACTCGCCAACGGTTGAAAGCCGACCTCAGATTCACTGGTTTTGGAGTGAACCCTTGTCTGCTTGTAGTTTCACCTTGCTCTACTTTTGTTTTTGAGGGTGCTGTGTCTGCCACTTTATATCATTTCAGCTGCAAAGACTGAACGCAGCAGTTTTAAAGAATCCTGCCCTCACAAGCAGTGCTATTGGTTGCAGGCGTTGACTGGCGGACCCACTGCCAAAAAGCTGATGTCTGGAAATGTTCCGAACGTTCAGAAAACACACATGGAAGTCAGGATGTCTGCAGACACTGACACGGACTACCAATGGGCCATAAGAAATGAATGGGTAGGTACATTTCTGGACAAGTCCATGCTATTTCAAGTGTGTGTGTGTGTGTGTGTGTGGGGGGGGTAGTATTCTAGTTGGTATGCCTTTAACTGAAAAATAAAATACAATAAAACAGTTTGGAGGGAATGAAACATAATTTCATAAAAGGCTTTCATAGCCATTTCCACCGGCAATCAAACCAAATTACTCTTCTTTCAGTATCACATTAACTCAAGCGCTAGTGCAAGTGCTCGGTGGATGGACTGAAAAAGCCCTAGTTCAGGAAACGATACCGTGGTAGGTAGCAACAGTAGCAGAATGAGTAATATTCTGCCCATACTTTCAACAAATACTTTTAAGGTAGCATTGGGCAAGGCACGTAACTCCCAAATGTCCCGGTGGAGCTTTTCTATGGCCACTACAAAAAAAGACCGTTTTAGGGCAGTTGCTATTGTAAATAAGTGTAAGTGCATGAATGTGAAGCATGCTACTGCTGAAAAAACTGCATGTGCTAATTGGTAATAATAGCTCTGAAGATAATAAAAACATACATCAAATCGTTTTATCATCTGATTTGCTGGCCCTTGTATTCAGTGAACGCAATTTTTTTTTCTAGAGGTTTTTGTTTATCTAAGGAATGTAATTTGACAATTTTGTTCTTTTGAAAATTTATCTGTGATTTCTATTAACAAAATGATTTGTGGTGGTGAGGTGGCCATGATATATTTTCCATGTCATCTTATTAAGCAAACAAAAGTATTTCCTTGGTTACTGAATGCTCAATCCAATAATGCAACAAAAATTTGCATAAATCCATGTAGTACATATAAACTCTCACATTTGATGAGGTTGTCTACCAATCTGGTTTTAGGCATCAATTTGTTGTGAGATAGCTCTACTGATGCATGTGTGTCTGCTCTCATGCCTTGAGAAGAGTCGAGTGCCTGTGGCGCAATTCTTCCTCTGCATTTAACCCCTCCTAGCTGTGTAGCTAGGAGCAGTGGGCAGCCGCTAGTGCAGCACCCGGGGACCAACTCCAGTTCTTCTTTCCATTGCCTTGGTCAGGGGCACAGACAGGAGTATTAACCCTAAAATGCATGTCTTTTTGATGGTGGGAGGAAACCAGAGCACCCAGAGAAAACTCACCGCAGACACAGGGAGACATGCAAACTCTACACAGAAAGGACCTGGGATGACCCCCAAGGCTGGACAACCCCGGGGTTTGAACTCAGGACCTTCTTGCTGTGAGAAGACAGCACTAACCACTGTGCCACCATGCTGCCAGGGATGTTGTCTGCTGTAGTTTATCTAGCAGCTTTTGAAGAATAATTACTTTTTCCTTTTTTATACAACTCGGGTCTTATTCTTATAGTTTTTAATATCGTTCATATTGGTTATGATATTTTACTCATTTGCTTCATTGTGGAGATCAATGATACAGGACCACTGCCGGACACAGCTTTACAGCAGCGTCTTATGGGGAGAATACAGAACAGTCTATCATCTAAACCACATATTTGGAGGAGAAAACAAAAGCCCAAGTTAAAAGTTGCAACTTGAAATATCCAATGTTATTAACAATGGTCCATCATATTGTTAAACTACCCATTTCAAAATGCAGGAATGACCATCATACTTCACCCCAGGTAGTAATAACCATTGATAAACTACCTGGCCATTGCAGCTGACAGATCACAGATAACAGCAAATCATGTACACAGTCTAACTGAGAAACTACTCTTTTTGGAGTGGCTGTCATTTAAAGCACAGGTTTAAAGCTCGTGTTCGATGCCCCGTTAGACGCCGTTGTAAAGTGATGCCTAGTACTGGTCCCATGTACAAGAATTTCCCAAATGAAGCGGGTGAGTAACATTCTAACATAACCACTATGCATGATGGCAAAAGTTATAAATTATGAAAAGATGCAGGTTGTTAGCCCCCCCCCCAAAAAAATCTTTAATTGGTACCTAAAACTAATCATTCTCAGTTAAGCCCTAACTTGTTTGACCGTTGGCCTCTCTTCACTTGGTCTAAGGGTGAACATAGTTACGGGTACGAGTGAGTTTATCCTGGCTAATGTCCCTAAATTTGTCGATGAGAAATTCTGCCTCGAGGAACCCACGAAAGGTACCTCATCATCAACTACATCACAAAGTACATCAAAAGTTAAGCACAGCTGCAGGATGGTGACAGTTTGAGGCTTGCTGGATTACTTTATGAGCCACATTTCCAGCCATCACCGTGAAATCCAGTCTTGCATGCCACACTTGAAAACGGTGGCTCCAATCAATTAAGGGTATAAATATGAGGGATGTGCTAGCATACTGCAAGATGAAAATACTGGGATACATTAGCTTCCACCAAAATTTCAATGGGAAAATATTTATACCTTAATTACATATGTAAAATTTCAACTTCAAAGCAGATTTTAAATGATTCAACTTGATTACAATATAACCAATAATTAGTGTTTTAGGAAATGGAAAATTAACTACAGAGAGGTACTTTGTGGACAAAGTCATACATGTCATAACATTTTCATTAGCAGTGATAGTCAAACTATGTTTTTTTGCAGAGATGGCATTTTTCTAGACTAAACTGACATTCTCAAGTTGATTAAATGCTAAACTTAATCTGTAAGAGTTTTAAGTCCTTTGTTTAAAAAAAGGTTAAAAATAGCTTCTTTTTCCTTAATTCAAATGTGTCTCAATGTAACCACCTCATTTTATCCAGTTTAAAACTCGTAGAAACACTGCATGTTTGAAGAGACTGGAAGAAAATGACTGAATACAGGCAGACCAGGGAAGGATACAGGGAGGTTGACGAGTGAAGAAGGGCTGGAAAATGCACCTATAGTCAACCATCCTCCTCCACCTCCTCACAGCCCCAGAACCCCAGGAAGAGGATGCGCTCAGTGCACTGTGTGCAGCTCTGAGATAAGACTCCTACGGCGGAGTAGCGGTCTGGCTGGCTATCGGGCCCTTCCTGCTCCGCTCTCTCCCCAGGCGGGGGCTGGGGCTGGGCAGGGAACATAGGGAGGGCCCGCAGAGGGTCCCAAAGAAAAGGAGAAGGTGGGAAGGCATTCAACAGGGCCACCTCCTTCAAGACACTCCAGTTCTATCTTTCCCTGCTAATGTGGCCAACAAAGAGCCACATGCCAAGGTACCAAGATATGGAGGCCAAGGCATTCAGAAGGAGAGTCCATCAAACCCATACAGGAATCATGCAAAAGGCTGATTAGAGTAAATCTGAAACTTTACCTGAAAAAAATAAAAATCAGGTAGAAATTCCAACTCATCCATTATTAACAGAGAAGTGCTATACTTTGTCATCAATGCGCTAGCAGAGTCCGGGAATTAAAATGACTTCATTTTTGTAACAGCATGCAATACTGCAATGAAACTGAGGAAGCAAATATATCAAACTGACACAGCAATTCATGTGAATGTTGTGTGAAGCAAAGCAAAATTCTTTAAGGAACATAATCATAAACAGTAATTTGGCTCTATTTTTGTGAATGCCTACTATGTGTTTATGTAGAAGAGGAATTCAAGTTGGCAATTTGTATGATGACTATGCTGTCTCCGTCTATCTATTTTGACCACAAACAGTTGGCAGCCCTGTAGCCATGTCTTTCTTCTGAATTGATGAGTAAGGCCGGTTCCGGCAGCTTGACAGAAAAAAAAAAAACAACAACAAACTGCGTCTCATTACTTTGGTCAATACAAGGAATCTTTACTGGCTCTAGTAAGAGTCAGTTTGCTTCATTATAACTGAAAAAGAGAAAAACATATTGTTGCTAATCTCTTGGCACTAAATCTGATCTAATTTAGGATATAGTGTACCCTTTCCTATTCACAAACAAGTTTTTCATCTAGCTAGAGGATATCCTACAAAAATCTGGAGGAAGGCCTTGGAAATCTCAAGTGTTGCCGTACACTGTCTAAATGAGGGCATTAGGCAACCCTAATTTCCCTATGCAATGATAATACCAGTGCAGAAATTTTACTATAAATTATTCATTGCTGCAAATGTAAGACATGTACATGTAAATGTAACAGACTCAATAAATGGATGCACATCCATCCACAGACGTGGAATCATAGATCACTGACATTACACTGACACTTAAAATGAACGCTTTTAATTACTAACCAATTTTTTTAATTAGTATCCATTTATGTTCAACTTACTGATATTAAAAGGTGTCAGCAGGCATCACCATATCACCATGGCGATGCTGATAATGGTATTGGTGTTTGGCCATTCCAGATCCCTGAGATCCACTTGAAATCCCACCACCATGGAGAGTAAAAAAATTTTTTTTTTAAAAACACATGGTTTAGCCTGGATTACAGATATTATATTGTAGTATCTGTTGATAAAAGGTCTTTTGCAAACTTGGTCTGCCTCATCTGCTTGTTAACCACTACAATGATGCTTCAACTTTTGCATTTGGCAGACAGGTTGAAGATGTAAAACACAATGCGCTCTCTCTTTTTCTCCTGGGGTCCAAGCCAACAATAAACATTAAAATGAGCAATTAAAAAAATGGTCATGACGTGGCTATCCACAAATTACATTAATTTCATCACCACATCTAACAACAGTGATATCATTTTTTTTTATTTTGATATACTATATTAATCCCCGTGGGGAAATTCTTCTCTGCATTGAACCCATCCTAGCTATGTAGCTAGGAGCAGTGGGCAGCCGCCGTGCAGCACCCGGGGACCAACTCCAGTTCTTTACATCGCTGTGGTCAGGGACACAGACAGGAGTATCAACCCTAACACGCATGTCTTTTTGATGGTGGGAGGAAACCGAAGCACCCGGAGGAACCCGCCACAGACACGGGGAGAACACGCAAACTCCTCACAGAGGACGACCCTGGATGACCCCCAAGGTTGGACAGCCCCGGGGTTCGAACCCAGGCCCTTCTTGCTGTGAGGTGACAGCGCTAACCACTGGCCCACCGTGCCGCCCATCATCTAAAATTGGACTTTTTTAACATGCAAGTTTTCATGGGTCATACTTTGAGTCACATTGGCCATACTATTTAACTTTACTGTAAAAAAAAAAAAAATTACTGTTGTTCCAAAACAAATATTAAAAGTGGAACCAATTCAGCCTTATAATGAATTAAAAGGTCCAATGTAGCAGTCACTCCAATTGTCTGTATGAGGTTAAAATGTTTTCAGTTTGTGTCTTAAATCATGGCATGTCACACAAAGTCTGTCAGTAAAAAACTACCACCCCATCCACCCTTTAAAAACAGTCTATGAGACTAGCGGGCTACGACTGACAACATTCTAGCACTGAGCATGCCTAAAGATTTGAATGTTGTGTCCCGAGGCATCAGCCTTCAAAAAAAAAGTCACATTAGGTTCCAATACTAATTAGCATTGAACAGAGCCACAGTTACCCATTCATTTTCCCCAAAAATGCCCGTTTGCATTACTTGCCCTTTTTTCAATAATATCCCATCAATATTGGTTGGTTCTGTAATTGCGGGAATGTGCTCTCATTGTCCTGCCACAATAATAAATTTGGTGATAGTAGGAGTCTATGGATCAGGCCTGGATCAGACCCAGCTGTCTCTCCCTGATGAGCACACAAGTCCATGAGCCCATCCTTCATGAGCGTGATGTGGGCGGACAGGAAAACAGGTGGATACCGCTGCTTATCAATGGGTAAATAAGCATACGATTCACTTCACTATCAATTATTTTCCAAGAAACAGCAGTGCCTCGGGAGAAATTGAATTTTTTTTTTTTGGTTGTTGGTGTTCAAGATTAACTTTAGCTCTTCTGCAGAATCACGTTAAAGAAAATATCATACACAATTTAATGAACAAAATAAGAAACATTACCATGGCCTGTACAGCCACTAGCGCATTTAAATACCACAATTCCTCGACTAAAAGCATACCTTCTTATGTTCAGTTTTGAAAAAAACGTTTAAAAAAAATTGGGTTTTGAAAAAATGCACTTTGCCACCAGATGCAAGAATGTTTATCATTAGTAACAAATGAAGACATTATGCATGCAACATGACTGCCCTGCACTTGTTCAACATTGCAAGCGCTTGCCGAATATGCCTCCCTCAAGAGCGCAGGGGTCCCCACCACTGCAACCCCGACGACGGAAGATACAGCGATTATTTTCCCTAGCTGTGATTTATTAGATTAAAGAGTCAGTGATTAAATGGGTGTCGGTGGACGTAAACAGCCAAGGGGCTGGAAAGCTTCAGGCAGTTAGCTTCACCAGGCAGTAATTACCCTGGCCGCATGCATTCTAGCTTAGGTCCGTAACTAAGAGACAGACACTCTCCATTTCTTTTCTTTTTTTTTTCGTTTTTTCTACACTAATCTTTAAGTGTCAGCAAGCTGGCATGGCCTACAGGGAGCCTTCCACAGAGCTGCCAGGGAGGTAGGTGGTAGGTGTGTGTGTCTTTGCAGGTGGGGGGTTATGCTGGTGGTGGTTGTGTCACTTGGCAGGCCCTATTTTATTTTCGGCGGTAAGAAGCAATGGGGCCTTGTCAACAGACACGCTCTTGAAAGGCAGAGCTTTTGTTTTGAGGCAATTAGATGTTATCTGAGAGTGAATTAGAGCTCCGCAGTTTCACAACAGGCCAGGCACTCGGTGCAAGTGCATCAGTCTATTCCAAATGTCACAAGCGCGTATGGTTCGGCCGCTTATCTCAACGGACCAACACGGAATTTGGACAACTATGCCAAAAATACAACCTTATTTTCGGTCCAATATTCTTATCTGTTAAATTAAGATTCAACAAAAAATTAGCACACTTAGTATGCTACCAACAGGACAGACCCATTCATATGATGTATGAGCAGCTGAAAAACCATGGCTGATTTAAAGCAAACAGGGAAATGTACCTCAAAACAATTTCCAATACGAAAGGCTAATATAACAGTACCTGCATGCTATTCCAATGTCAAGCCATCTAAAGCAAATATTCCGACAAATTCGGCGAATAAATTTATGTTGAGAGAACTGGTGGAAGAATGCAGGAGTAGCTTACAACACAATTCAAATTTATGTAACTGAATTTTTTTCATTCATATGACACCTTGTTGAAATAAAGTCATCTCAGACTGTGATAATTTATTCATCCATCCATTAACCAAACGGCTTATCCTTACTCAGGGTCGCGGAGATGCTGGAGCCTATCCCAGCAGTCATTGGGCGGCAGGCGGGGAGACACCCTGGACAGGCCGCCAGACCATCACAGGACCAACACACACACACACACACACACACACACACACACACATATTCACACCTCGGGACAATTTAGTTCTGTGATAATTATCCCCCCGTGTAATTGGCTCAAAGATTCCTCCCTCTCCACCTCATGCTGATGGGTGGTGAGCGTTCTGGTGCAAAATGGCTGCCGTGCATCACTCAGGTGGGTGCTACACATTGGTGGTGGTTGAGGTGAGTTTCCCCTCTTCTCTGTGAAGTGCTTTGGGTGTCTAAATATAAAGCGCTATATAAATGTAATCCATTATAATTATTATTATCCTGATCACTTTGAAGTCTTGTACAATAAAGGGTTTGTCTCATCCAGGAACTCAAACTATAATCACAACTTCTAACGACACGTAGTTTCAGGGCAATTTTAACACCATTTAAAACTAAATTGAAACATACCCACGCCTCATCGTGTATGGGCCTTGGCAGTGACCCGAAACCTGTGCTGTACTCTTTTTAGCATATTTTCGTACAGAAAAGACACCTCGCTTCTGCGCTGTCAGCAGAGTTTCACTGCTCGACTCCGCCCACCGACTCCCTGGCGCCCTGCCGACACATCTGCCAAACGCCCAAGCCCACAACCTGCACCGCCCCTGCCCCATATTCCTTAAGATGGCGGCACCGGGGGAGCCCCTGCTGACATGCGATTCTTCATGTAGACGATGCGTGGGCAGGAAAATCCAGCAACAGGTGCCATCCGACGACGCCTGATTCTGGGCCCTTTGTGCCTGAGGAGGAGTGGGAGTGGGAGAGGCCGTGGGGTCATGCCGACCGCTGGAGCAGGGTGCACCATGCAGACCGCCTGACTAGCCATTTCAGATGCCAAAACAAGGCTTGCATCAAATTATAAACTACTATTTATCACCCACGGCATTTTAAGGAGTACAGCACTAAAGAATTACACCAAGTTGGTCCGTTCAAACAAAGCAGACCTGGCAAGGAAATATCCTATAGATAACATAAGAGTACAAGCACTAAGCGATTCCAACCAACAGTTGTATAAATAAACTAATTTTCTGCTTTATGATGCCAATATGCTGCCATCAATACATAGGGTGTAAAGAAGTAAATATATGAAATTTCAAAACAGTGATGGATTTCAGCCAAATGAACAGAAATGGTAGCTCATCAATCAACAATTATTCATTAAACTGTCACATAGCAGACATGATCAAATACTGAACGGGTGCGTATCTAATGACCTTGTTCGGTTTGAAATGAAATCACATGATCAACTGCGGGTTCATCTCAGATATGGCCATGATACACAGCTTAGGTGTCCAGGAGCAGAAAACAATCAAGCAAAAACAAAAAAAAAAGTTTTAAGAACAGACAACAGTTGAGGATGTATTTGACCTTTGAGCATATAAAATTTGCTGTCGCAGCTTATGCAAAAATCAGCGGGTTAATAGAAAAAACAAAACACTTTTCACAAACACACACACACCAATTACAATTAACTACAAAGATGGAAAATCTCAAAACAAATTTGTCAAAAAGTAGCCTTCCACCAAACAAAAACACCAAAAGTGCGATAGAGTGGGCAAAAATATTAAATTATATACTTGTGTTCCCACCACTCACGTTAGCCGGTGGCTTTAAAAAATGACTAACTTTTGTTGATGTATGAATCGGCGGGAAGTCTATTTATCAGCAGGCCCTCTGCGGTCGCCCGCTTGGGTCCCTCAAGTCACAAACCGCGTCGCTCCCCTTTGACTGATTAATTAGCCAATCAGAGGACATTTTTCACTGGGCGGCAGGATGGTTTATTTCAGCTAATGCCGGGCTTTCGAGCAGAGGCCCGTTGGAGCCTCGTCGGCTCTTTCGGCCTGCCTGACTGGCCGGGCAGAGGGGCAAGGGAGATAAATCAAGCTGGGCTGGCCCTCCCTGTGGCTCCCCTAACTAAACCCCCTGAGAAGAGCACAGAGATCTGGAGGAGGAGGGAAGAGAGAGGGACACAGGATGGCCAGGGGCACTGCTCGCCCGGCGATAAGCATTGGGAGCACAGGGCTGCCAAAGTGCCTTCATTTAGAAGTGGCCGGGGCTTTTTGATATCTCGGCAGAGAGAGCCTGTCATTTGTCTTGCAGTGAGTAATTGTGTTGAGGGACATAGGGGAAGGCAGGAGATGGAGGGAGCTTGCAGGCACGGGATGGGTGATGGATAACAGAGAGGGCTGCGGATGGACAGGTGCTCTACCACAACTCGATAACCCTTACCGTTAGGGTGTGCGTGCGTGCGTATATGTGCGTGTGTAAATAATGGTCTCGAGCATACATTTTCAAGTAGCTCTGTAGGAAAAAAAAAAGGTGGGATGAGGTTACTGGTGGTGGTCATGCTGTCTCATACAGCTAAAAAGGAGTAATTGTCATGGCACACGTTCTGTGGCCTTCAAATTCATATTCTTTAGCACCCCTTGTGGTAGTTTGTTGTAAAAAGATGGTGATACATTTTAAGCGTTTTCTCAGTGGTCAGTTCAGATCACGTGTCTCGTAGGTTAGAGGTCAACCAGGAAAAGAGAGAAGTTTGCAAGAATTTCTCCATGTGTCAGACAGGAAGTTCCGCTCCGTTTTTCTTTACGTTTGTGCCTTGGAGAGCCTTTGCTTGTAAGTTTGTTATCTTTTCTGTGTTTTGTGAAAATGTGCATATTAATGATTTGGAATTCAAACGTTTGGATTAACAATGCTATTTGTGATCATTTCATTTTCTAAGGTTAAAAACGGTAAGCTAAGCTAAATGTAGCTTCTTGTCGTAGCATGTGTATTTAGGCTATTTGTAAGCAATGATAATTCATTTGTGCTGTACTTTGAGAACAGTTTGTAACCAAAGCATTGTAACTTTGCATTTATTTAACTTTTACAAAAAAAGGAAAAGAAGAGAAATGAGGACTTGGTAAAACACCTTAACTTCACTCTTGTGTTCGACTTTTCTCGGAATCCTGTTTGTTAGCTATCTGTCAGTTTTTGCGTAGATGAAACATGTATCAGGGACAGAATAGTAAAAAAGCAACCTCACAGTGGGTACAACAATTCAAGGAAAGAAAGCTTCACTTCAAGCATTCCTCACTCATTATCACGCTTCATACGCCTGGAAAGCATCAGCATTACATGATGGTACAGGAAACGTTTGAGATTGAAGATGCAATGGAGCAAAGCCAAGCATTGGAGACAAGATCCTTCGCCTCCATTTCAACGAATGGATCAAGAAGCTCATCAGCTAGCATAGCTGCTGCCAAGGCTCGTGCCAAGCTGGAGGCCGCTCGAGCCAGGGCTGAATTCTTCAAGAAGGAATCGGAAGTTACGATTGAAAAGGCTCAATTAAAAGTGACAGAGGCTCGTATGGAAGCGACTCTACCAGCTTTAAAGTATGAGAGAGAGGTAGCTGCAGCCATTGCTGAGACAAAAGTGCTGGAGGCAGCAGTAGAAGGTGAGCATGGAGAAAAGAACTCAGATGTAAGCGAGGTCTCTGAACGCACTCGTGACTACATCCTGTGTCAGTCCTAGCTAGGTTCAACAACTCCTTTAGGGGTTGAACCATATCAACCACCTCTAGAGCCCATCATCCATGCATTCAAACCTGAAACACCATTAAGGCAGCATCTCTACAGCTCGAAATGTTAGAGCTCCTTGCAAAATGCTTGATAATGATGATACAACACAGCAACCTCAGAGGCCAACGCCAGTGATTCATCACAACTCTCCAGCACCGCCATTCACAACCTCACCTATTAAGACTGTACCATAGCCACCGCTCAATAAAGACACCAATATAAGCGATGTCGCTAGGTACTTAGCACTCCATGAGCTTGTTAACTCAGGACTCACAAAGTTTGATGATCGTCCCGAGAACTATTGGGCGTAGAAGTCATCTTTCACAAATGCCATAGAAGGATTGCGCCTATCAGCTAGACGACCTTCAGTCAAAATGGTTGGGAGAACAGTCCACGTATCAGGTGAGGAGGATTCGAGCTGTGCATGTAGGTAATCCTATTACCGGCCTAAGAAAGGCTTGGGAGCACCTGGAAGACTGCTATGGCGCCCCGGAGGTTATTGAAAAGTCTCTCTTTGACAGGACTGACAACTTTCCAAAGATCAGTGGTAAAGATGCTGTAAAATTTAGGGAGCTTGGAGATCCCCTACAGGAGGTGGAGTCTGCTAAATATGAAGGTTACTTACCTGGACTTACCTATCTTGACACCGCCTGTGGTATAGCCCCCATTGTACACAAGCTACCTTATAGTCTTCAAGAGAAGTGGATGGCTCAATGTTCCCAGTACAAAGCTGTATATCACGTTGCCTTTCCACCATTTTCGTTCTTCTGTGACTTCATTTATGGTCTCTGAAGCACAGCTGTCCATGGTGAAGAGGAGTACGGTTCAGATGCCAAGCGCTTTGTTGACAGAGGGTTTTATGTTGATGATGGACTTCTGTCAATGCCCACAGCTGCTGAAGCTATTGACCTGTTAGCACGGACACAGGAGATGTTCGACACCTCAAATCTGAGACTTTACAAGTTTGCCTCTAACAGCAAGGACATAATGGAAGCACTCGCCACCGAAGATCATGCGAAAAGACTCAAGGACCTTGACTTGGATGTTGATCCTATACCTACCTATCCAACGCAGCCTTGGACTTTGCTGGGATCTGAAGAAGGACATATTTACCTTCCGTGTAGCTGACACCGAGAAGCCTTTTACACGCAGAGGGATACTCGCTACTGTCAATAGTCTCTTTGACCCACTCGGGTTTGTCGCACCCATCAGCATCCAGGGAAGTTCCTGCTACGGGAATTATCAAGTGAGGCTCGTGACTGGGATTCCCCCCTTCCTGAAGTTAAGGAAAAAGAATGGAACATCTGGAGGAAATCACTGCATGATCTCAAGCAGCTGGAGATTCCCAGACCATATGCTGCCACCACCCTCCCTAAAGCTCTGAGAAAGGAACTCACATTTTCTCAGATGCTTCTGTCAAAGCGACTGTGGCAGTAGCATATCTCTGTGTCATTGACAGAGAAGGAGCATGTCACACTGGCTTTGTCCTTGGTAAAGCGAAGCTAGCTCCACAAGCTGCTCATACCATTCCCAGACTGTAACTGAGAGCTGCTGTTCTAGCTACAGAGATAGCAGAGATGGTCACAAGTGAACAGGACTTCACTCCATATGCCGTGGACTTCTACACCGATAGCAGAGTCGTCCTGGGATACATCTATAACCAGACAAGATGTTTCTATGTATACGGCTGTGGACTTCTACACCGATAGCAGAGTCGTCCTGGGATACATCTATAACCAGACAAGACGTTTCAATGTATACGTCAGTAACAGAGTGCAGCGTATTAGGAAGGTCTCAAGCCCAGCACAATGGCATTATGTCTCTACGAGGCATAACCCTGCAGATCACGCCACTCACTCCATGCCAGCAGCTCTGTTGAGCACTACCAGCTAGTTCACAGGACTCGCTTCCCTGTCACAAACTGAAAAAAGAACCATCTCTGGAAGAGGAAAGGTTTGACCTCCTCATCGATCCAGACATAGATGTGGAAGTTCATTCTCTCACCACCACACTATCTAGAGAGCTCCTACCTAGGATCCCAATGCTTCGAGCGATTTTCTTCATGGAGGTGAGAGCCACAGCTTCTCTCATACACATCATCCAGTCTTATAAGGCGACAGATGGTCAGGAGAGAACCTGCAGATCATGGCACCACTGCACAAGGCCTCGCACAGTGGAGGAACTGTTACAAGCAGAAGCAGTCATAATCAAGAGTGTGCAGAGAAAGGCTTACATTGAAGAGCTTGTCTGCACTGCCAAGTGGAAAAGAAATTCCAAGGAACAGTGCTCTGAAATAACTGAACCCTTACCTGGACGATGGAGGCTTTCTCAGGATAGGAGGCCGGCTTAAGCATGTTGCTCTGGACTTCAAAGAGAAATTCCCTGTAATTGTTTCAGGCTGCAGCCATGCCACAAAACTGCTTGTGGAACACTACCAATATCGAGTCAAACATCATGGTCATGTGTTCACTGAAGCCACAGTTCGCACTGCAGGGTATTAGATTGTTGGTGTTAGGAAGTATATACACAGCATCCTTCACAAGTGTGTGATATGTAACAAGCTTCGTGGGAAATTAACTGAGCAGAAGATGGCGGACTTACCCATCGATCGCCTGAGCACTGAACCACCATTCACATATATTGGGCTGGATGTGTTTGGCCCTTGGACAGTCGTCGCAAGATGTACATGAGGGGGGCAGGCAAATGCAAGAGATGGGCCATTCTCGTCGCCTGTATGAGCACTTGTGTCATACACATCAAGCTGACTGAGTACATGGATTCATCCACCTTTATAAATGCCTTAAGATTTTTTGTTCTGCGAAGACCTGCCGAGCAGATTCGCTCAGATTGCAGGACCAACTGGAAATCCTGCTGACTGATCCCTGTGAGCCCAAAGTGAGGAAGTACCTTAGTACTCAAAAGGACTGCACTCTCCTTCCCCCGTCCAGGCCACTTCAAGGAATCTGACCTCCACAGACAACGATGGAGGCAAGTGCAGCATCTTGCCAACACCTTCTGGAGCAGATGGGGGCGTGAATACCTGGCAACGCTTCAGAGCCAAAGCAAATGGCAAGAGGAATGACAAAACCTGAAGGAGGGCAATGTGGTCCTTCTTAAAGAGGCTCAAGCCAAGCGCAACGAATGGCCCATGGCTCTTGTGACCAAGGCATTTGCTTGAAGAAATGGAAGAGTCAGAAAGGTCGAGCTTAGGGTCACGAAACATGGAACAATCAAAATGTTCCTCAGACATGTTTCAGAAATGGTTGTTCTTATGTCAACCAAGGACTGACTTTGAAGTTTTTCCTGCGGACATTTCCTATAATCTCAGTTGGTTACATAGTGGTATCTAATTAATACCAGGCGGGGAGTGTCATGGCACATGTTCTGTGGCCTTCAAATTCATATTCTTTAGCATCCCTTGAGGTAGTTTGTTGTAAAAAACGATAAATGTAAAGCATTTTCTCAGTGGTCAGTTCAGATCATGTGACTCGTAGGTTAGAGTTCAACCAGGAAAAGACGGCAGTTTGCAAGAATTTCTCCATGTGTCAGACAGAAAGTTCCGCTCTGTTTTTCCTTACGTTGGTGCCTTGGAGAGCCTTTGCTTGTAAGTTTGTTAGCTTTTCCGTGTTTTGTGCAAATGTGCATATTAATAATTTGGAATTCAAACGTTTGGATTAACAATGCTATTTGTGATGATTTCGTTTGCTACGGTTAAAAATGGTAAGCTAAGCTAAATGTAGCTTCTTGTCGTAGCATGTGCATTTAGGCTATTTGTAAGCAATGAGAATTCATTTGTGCTGTACTCTGAGAACAGTTTGTAACCAAATCATTGTAACTTTGCATTTATTTCAGTTTTACAAAAAAGGAAAAAAGGAAAAGAAGAGAAACGAGGACTCAGTGAAACATCTTAACTTCACTCCCATGTTCGACTTTTCTCTGAATCCTGTTTGTTAGGTATCTGTCAGTTTTTGTGTAAATGAAACACGCATCAGGGACAGAATAGTAATATTTCCCAGTCAAATGGTCTGTACACTACTTAGAGAAACACACCACTTCAACATAAGGTAATTCTAACCCTTTTGCTGAGTCTAATGTTAATAAGACAGTAATTAAAATGACCATGTACTGCACATGAAGGTGAGGCAGTTGAGTAAACACTATCTGCTTCCATGTTCCTACATAGACAGCAGTGTCTTTAACAAGCAGGGGCACGTGGGACGGCTGTGTGTGTGCATGTAAGTGTGTGTGTGTGTATGTGTGTGTGTGTGTGTCTGTCTGTCTGTCTGTCTGTCTGTCTGTCTGTCTGTCTGTCTGTCTGTCTGCCTGTGTTCCAGGGAGCACTGTGAGCAGCGATAAGGGGCTAGCAGGAAGCACATCTCTATGGAGGAAGGAAAACCCCAGCAGTGAGAGACTGGTGGAAGGGAGGCTGGAGAGACAGCAGTGGGTGGTGGGTGGGGGTCGCTTGGTCTGGTTACTGAGGGAAGACACATGAGAAGGATGAATGGTTTTGAAAAGACAGTTAAGATGTGGGTGAGTCCAGTGGTATCACTTCATTTGAGTGCCAATATGTAATTGGGGACAGTACACATATATGCCTTCCAGTGCAGTCTATAACTGGATTGGTGCTAATACCTCAGATCATTTTACATTTAGGCACCAACCGAACTACACACACACACAACTTCTCATGTGAATAAAGGCTGTGATACACTACTCCCCTGGATTTTAAGTATGGCTAATTTTTAAATGTTGCATATCCTGGTATGATTAATATTACGAATGAGACTAACTTTAAGCACAGATGAACAAGTGATCAAGGGTCACTGGCAGTGTCAGGGACCGATGCACAGCAGGTCTCACACAATGCCTAAAGCTTGATTGGTCCATCACCCTCGTTACCTCTACCCGGAAACCTCTGACACTACAGTGCTTTACCAGGTGGCCCCATGAGATGCCATTGTAACTACGTTCAGTATTTTCAATATGGTCATTGATGTCGCCCCTGGCTGAAAAATAACAACCCATAACCAAATGATTAGGGAGAAAAGATGATGGGTACTGCTTGCACATCCAGTGATGGTCAACTGGGGAGCAGTGGCCATTGTGTTGCTATGGCTCCACCTAAGCAGGGGGACAACAAGGCTTTCTTGCAACTAGACAATTCAGATGACCATTCAGTCAAGCTAAAAGGGTTGCGATATAGACAGGAAATCATGCAAGTGGGCTTTGCACTGTCTCCTAGTCAAAGGCTATTTTGAAGTTGTTTTGCACCTGTAAAGAGGACAGCACAACTTGTCATGGCAAAAAAAAAAAACGGTTTTATTGAGCATTGGTGAAATGAAGAAGAAAGATGGCAATGTAAAACTTCTTTGTGTACCACCGGAGCTAAAATGTAGACATGCATAATAGATTTCCATCCATCCATCCGTCCATTCATTACCCAAACTGCTTATCCTGTTCCAAGGGTCGCGGGGATGCTGGAGCCTATCCCAGCAGGCAACAAAAAACAAGTGCAGTCCAATGTCCATGTTAGTTGTTCATAGGGTTTATAAAAATATTTTGGTGGTATATATTATTCACAGGAGTTTACTTACTAACCTTGCGCCTTTATTACATTTTCTACCAACCTCTCCACGTACTCTCAATTTACACAGTTATAGTTATATTATTTCATCATTTTCAATTTTGGTGCAAACGAGCACAGTTTCACAAACTCACACTCAAGGTTGGGGGCTGGGGGAGGTGCATCGCCCATCTCTGAGCAGGATAAGTGGTTTGGATAATGGATGGATGGATGGTATATATTATCTATCCTAGAGCACAACTTAATTTTAGGGTTTGGTTTAGAATTTTACCTTCCAATTATTACTGTGCTTCTCATCCAGAACAAACAATGCAACTACGCAACCAAGTGTCCGAACCATTCTGAGTGCAATCAAACCAATACTCTGTAATCACCATAACCTAACTTGCACACCATAACCTAACTTGCAATGGGACAAGCATCAAATGCAGCACATCAGAAGCATACAAGTGAATAACCTTTCTAATAACCTTACAAATATGAATACATGCTTTATGCCAACAAGTTCATATCAATGAAATGGGGAATATATTGGGACTGGTGAAAAAAAACATTACATGACATGGGTTAGCTAGAAATAATTCAAGAGGCTGATAGCAAATAAATCAAACTAATCATCTTAAACATTTAAAACAAAGTGTCAATTGGGGACCTCTATAGGCTTACAACCTGATTTGCACCTGGTTCACCTGAATATGCAGAGATACTTCCATAGCACCAAATGGCAAACTGGAGGAGTTTCAAGTGGCGTACCACTAAAGCTTAGAGGAGAAAGAATGTGATGAACTTTTTTTGCAAGTGTCATCAAGTCTGTGTTCTGCAAAGCTCATCCCGATTTAGAGGTGCCTGTAATGGTGCCTGTTGGCACACTTAACCACCTGATGTGACTGCTCCAAGACAGAGGTGGAGAGGAAGGAAGTGGAGAGGAGTCAGGGGTAAGAGTGCAAATCTTTTAACTGGATTTAGGTGCTTTCGCTGCCAACTGTGGCCTGCTGGCAGTGGTAAAAGCTGCACGCTATGACACGGCTAATCTCGGGCCGCAGGCTGCTGGTGGGGCTGGGCCCAAACGGCTCATGTGACACTGGGGCCAGTGACAGAGGCCTCAGCAGCAGTGGTCATCCTTAATTACCAAGGGAGAGGCAGATAAGCCAGAACCACTTGGCCAGAGGGGTGTCAGCACCCCTCCCCCAGTGCCCACTTGACTTGGTTTAACAGGACCAGGGATTGGTCCTTGTGATTTCCATCATTTCTGCTTCCATCATTTCTGCAATTAAGTGTAAACAAGCTTTTCTAACTTTATATAGAAACCTTTCCCCCCATTTAGATGACGATTTATGACAGTTGTTGAAGGAAAAAGTCAAACAAGCGTAAACTCTACTTTAGATTCTTGTGGTTGATTTTTTTTTGTTTGTAATGATAAAATCATTTGAATCTGATGAACTGATAAAATAATGTTTTGTTGGTATTAGTCATGAAAAGTGTTGAGATAATTTTACCTCCGAAGATAGCGAAGATTGAAAACAGTCCGACAAGACATTTCAGAAGCGCTATTGCACCAACGGTCAACTCTGAAAGGTTAGAAGACTCTTAACTGAAAATTTGATTAAGTTCAACTTCAAATTTGAAAAGTATACACCTCATTTCAAAAGATAAGGCAAGAAGGTAAAGGCAAAGAACTGTGACTTCAGTGTGCGATGGTTTATTGCCGCTTACCTCCTCTTCGTCTTTAGCGTGTTTTGCTCTCTTCCCAAAGATACAATTTAGATCTTTTTCGGTGCGGCAGGACAGATCCTTTCCTGAAAAATAAATGGATTGCATTAATATAGCGCTTTTCTAGCTGCAAGAGCCACTCAAAGCGGTTTACAATCAATGAATGCCTCACATTCACCCCCCACCCCCACGGCGGTGTCAACTATGCAAGATAACAACCAGCTCATTGGGAGCAGATATGAGTTAGGTGTCTTGCTCAGGGACACCTCAACCTTTTTTGCAAGGAGAAGCCAAGGATCAAACCGGAAACTGTCAAGTTACCAGATGACCCGCTCTACCTCCAAGCCACTGTCACCCCACATTAAGAAAATATATATTTTTCTTCAACTGAACGCATTTCAAAACTCAACCAAACGTTAACAATTGCAACTTGACTATTAGTTTGGGTTCTGTAGCACTAAGAACCATGGCTAATTCTTATTATAGGTTCAAATGGGTATTGAGAAAGCCACAAAACACTTCAGAGCATCCTTTTAAGACCTGATATAAAACATTAAATGGATAGTAAATGTAAAAAATACATGCATGGGTTGGTAGTTTGTAATAAGTTTCAGACATATTTGACCATTTATGAGAACGTTGTATTTCTGTAATTCTGTTCTAATGTGATTAGGAGGTGCCAGGTTTTGCCGTCACACATACTTATACTGAGAAACTCTACCGATTCCCATGTTCGATACAGAGGGGGGAAAGTGCAAATGCTGAAATCACCATCTGCAGACAAGATGGGGGGGGGGGGCGTGATCCTCCCACGTGCTACGTCCCCCTGGTGAAACTCCGCACTGCCAGGTGAAAAGAAGCGGCTGACGAGTTGGGTAATTGGCCAAGTACAATTCGGAGAAAAATAAGAGAGACAGATATCTAGTTGTATGAGCTCTTTGTTTTCAAACGTTAGCATTGAACTGTTAATTTACATCATAATCTATCTTCTTACCTGTATTTCGCCATGGGTTTACTTTTCCTTGGACACATACAGCAGTAGATTTTTACTTTCAAATACAGCAAAAGGCAACAGCCGGACACTCAGGACAGTTTTTAATTCACATTTTTTTTCCACCATGCAAAAAATAGGTAATCACTTAAATCACAGTGTTTTGATCTTCAGCCAAACACGTTGAAATGGATGGCGTATGGGAGGTGGGGGGTGCGCAGGGGATGAGAATGTTCTCGGGGGGGAAGAAAGGGCGCATTTGTGTGGTGTGCTTTTTGCTTCAAGGATAAAACAGCAAAGAAAAATAAACCAATGTCAGTGTCTGCCATGCCACGCCTCCGGACTCCCATTTTCAAGCCAGGCCTCAAAGACTCCTGGAGCACACAGTCGTCTGTCTCAGGCCAGAGTCCTGTTCGTACAGCTGCATCCTCTTCCTCCAGCAGGCCCCCGATAACATTTGGTTATTTATTGCTTTAAAATCTCTATCTTCCCTCCTCTTGGCTTTCAAAGCCACAGCATATGCATATCTGAGGAGCAAAACCAAGCAGTTATGTTCAAGGCTAAAATAAACAGGGGGGTGTCCATAGTGTATGTTGCCTATTGATCTTAGGTCGAAGGTAAAATTATGTCCAATCTGACCTTTCTACTGTTTGGCTCAGGAAATACCTGTCAAAATTCTCAGGCTGAGACTTTCAGGTGAAAGTTCAAACAACAATGTTGAGATAAAGAGGAACTTAGCCTTATTTTTCCCCCCTTTTCAATGCTCCAAGGCAACTAAATGCCATCAGGCAGGATGAGGAGTGGGTATGGCCAACGTGCAATGGGAAGTGTTATTGAATACCTGCTGGTTTCCAAGGTCACCATTTAGACAGAACGGGTTCTAGTGCCAACAACTAGTCAAACCAGATTAGGGAATCACGGTGGCTCTGAAAAAGAAATCCCCTAATCTGACAAGTAACAAATTGATGGCAACCAGACAAGTTAGAGCAGGAAAAAAATCAAAAGGGCATACTGAAAAATGAAAGTCAGAGTTGCTTAAAGAAGGGATTAAGAGAAGAACTGATGTTTTCTTAAACATTTTTACATGGCTTAAAACCTGTAGCTCACTTAACTGTCCTCCTGACACATCACATGATAAGTCACATAGTGAAGACTTTTCAATTAACATTCATGAAAGGGAAAAAAAATCAAGTTTGAGAGAAGAAATAAAAAAGAGGCTAAGTCACAAACATGAGCACAGGATGGAATGCTATAGTTAAATTTTGCATCAACCACCCTCATTGTTATGACAAGTGATAGATGGGGAGGACAATTAAAACTGGGTTACTGGTTTACGCTGTGGGCATGGGTCTGAGCAGTGGAGATTTCGGTGCCTTTCCCCACAAACGAAGGCCATCAATCCTTACCGCTGGCAGTAAAAGGAGCTAGCCTGAACAGGATATCAATAAAAAGCAGAATAAGGGGGCCTGCAGGCTTATGTTTGCAGAAACTCTGTTGTTGTGGCCAAAACATATTAGATTTTGGTTTGTATTCAGAGTGATCCAAAAAAATATTCTATTTTTTATGTTTAAATTTTTTTTTAGAAATGTTGTGTGCTATGGTTCAACAAATTTAGCTAATAATACAGAATCAAGGGTTGATATTTAATGCAGATGTCTAATGTTGATCCCTATTTAATGTAATGGACAATTTAATGTAGAACCGTTTAATTTTTTGCAAACGGTTATGCAATAGATGCCCATGCTCAAACATACATTCTCTTGGCACACAGAGAACTGAATAAGTAGCACTTGACATTCAACTTTCTGAACCTTTCACGTAAAGAGCTTAGCAACACTAAATCCATTACCAGGCCTTAAAGTGGCAACAGCCGTACAGGGATGTCAGCACAGGTTGGAGGCATGCAAAAGAGGGTGGAGTTGGGTGGTTTGTTGAGCAACTCTTGTTGCCCGTGGTGATCTAGACCACATACAAGACAGAGCAGGTAGGGTCAAGAGAAGGTGACATTAATTCTTTAAACGGTCATCCTCCTGCTGTTCAGTGCTGCTGTGATAAGACCATAAATACAGCTGACATTCATTTCAAAGCGGATCATTCCTGTGTGTGCCAAAGGTTTATGCTAACCAGCCTAACTTCAGGCAGGTGCAGCACTGAACTCTCAAATTTCAAATTAAGAGTTATTAACAATTAGTAGAAAAACAGGAGAAACCAGCATCCCAGCATGTTGCACAGCAACCGCTGAGGCCTGGTGATGGGCAACGATTGTCCAATACCACACACTCTTTGGGCTTACCCTGTCCATCACAAACTGCCAATGGTGGTGATAGAAGGGATCCAAGTGCCTCGTGTGGATTAACGCTGCAAGTCCCGTAAAGCCAAATTATTATAGTTAATCGGTTGAGCTGTGCATCTTCATGCCTAGGTCATGAGAAGGTCCCAAGTTCACAGACACACACAAACAAGTAGCCTTGTTAAGTTGACAAAGTCAACACTCCAGAGGGGTCATTTTAGGTACCCTCTTATGGGGTCAGTGATGTGGGGGAGGGGTCATTTTAGGTACCCTCTTATGGGGTCAGTGAGGTTGTTTTGGAAAAAAGAGGAAGGGGTTAAAAGAGCATAGCTGCAACAACAAGGATGTCTTTCCTATGTGCCTCAAGTATCTACTGTATAGGTGTCTCTTTCTCTGTCTGGGACCCGGCATCTTCTGGTCCCAGCTAAATTAAGATCCCATAAACAGGGTGAGGGGGGATCTGGAAGAGGTTGGGTTTTATCTTGAAGGGTCATCTAATGGGTCATGCAGGCGCTGGGAGTTGATATTTGGGAAGGCCTGTAAATGCTCATTCCAGATGCCAAAAACATGAAACAGGAAGTCGCTACTGAATGACGTAAGAGAAGTCTCTTCTAGGTGAGGCAAAAGTTGAGATTTTATTTTCCAAAGCATACTGACCTATTTATATACATTTGAAAGCAAGATAGAAGATGGGTCATGATTGGATTATAATAACAGATGTGACATTTGATGAACCAGTGCACTCCTTACAGCAATCCTGGTAATTAGCAGGAAAAGAAATTGCAAATTCGAAAAATAAAAATTATGTGTAATAACAACATCTAAAGTGGTTCTTAGGCAGCCACACTTGCAAGACCTCAAACATGCTTTAGTCCAAGCAGCTTCTCAGCAGCAAAATAAGAACTACTGGTTATTCATTTTGGCCTTCAATAGTCCTGAACACAAAATCAGTCCTCCTTGCATCTATCAGTACACTGGCCTTGACCTGCATATCTCAACTTCCTGATGTGTAAAGAAGTAATAAAAGTAGAGGGGATGAGTTATTAATAACTTGCTCTACCCCAACACTGACCGAACCAACTGACCCAGCACCAGCTGATAGCGTGCCGCTCTGATCCGTGTCTGTGGTCGGAGCCAAGGGTGCAGCGCTGAGGAAGGATGTGTATGTGTGCATGAGTATGTTCATTTTAATTATTTTTGATCCGAAATGCAAAACCATTTTTTAGTAGCTCACTTCTACTGTGTGCCTCACGAGAAGTACTTAATCTGACAAGCTTTGCGATTAGTTTATTGCAGGAACAGATTTGTAGATGATCAAAATGTAACAAATGTTAAAAGAAGAAAGGGACCGTCTTTGATTGAAGTCATGCTATGGCACAAAGCAGCACCCTCAACAAAATGTATATCCCTCAGTGACTTGTCTGCTGTCGGGTAGAGCTGACAGCTTCCAGAAGACACACTCACCTTTAGTGAATTTCATGTAATGAACCCTCTTTTTGGACGTCTTGGACTTCTCCTCCAAGCTAAAGCCTTGCTGCTGCTCAGGCAGGGACTCTTCAAATAAAAGTAAAGATAGTCACAACCAATGTCTATCAATTTATTTCAATATCCTTTTGCCCATTATGTATATTAACACTGTGCTATAATTCCCATTTAATATGTCTCTCTTCTCGTTCCTGTACATTGATATATATCACTGTTGATATGTTACATTTTTTCCTATATCAAAGCCTCTTTTCTCTTAAGTGTTGCAGTGCAGCACCCTCTACTGGTTAACAGATTAACAAACAAGCTAGAAACTGGGAGACTGCAGTCATTTTGGTGGTCATGTGATGTTTTTTTGTTATATTTAGTTCTGTAACACTGCCACCAGTAAGAATCTTTGAATACTTAAGTTTCCCCAAATAGCATAAATTGGCATATATGATATCTACGGTGGATAAATGTGATAATTCCTTACCCTTGTTGTTGTTTTGACCATGGCAGTTATTTAGCTCAGCCAAAAGCTGATTGAAATCATCTTGGTGGGCAATCCAGTTATCCTGTAAATACAGCAGCTTTTAAAACACAGACTGTACCAAGACATTTCTACTTGAGAACCTCATACATAAAAGTGCCTTCCAACATAAAACTGACCTCAAACTGGAGTCACTCTGAATTTAAAGCTGAAATCTGCAGATTTTCTTCATTAGTAATGTCTATTTTATCCATTTGAAATGTGGTGAAGATGTGGGTATTATGTTGACCAGGCAATTAACATTACAGTAGAACAGTATTCTGGTATAGCTGGATATATGGAGGAGGCATAAAAAAAAACATTAAAAAACAAAAATAGACCTGTCGCAACCAATTTTCTCAGACTTCAAACAAGGTGTAGCAGCCATTGTGTGCCATCAGCTCAGCAGGAAACAGTTACCACCTTTGTAAAAATAGGATCCAAAGCCAAGCCAGGTGGTCTAATGTACTACAAACTACATCAAATCACTGTTTCCACCCCAACTTAGCCATTAGTAGGCAAGGGGCCGAATAATCATGAATACTTGCTAACTAATCCATGTCAACAGTGAAAATGAATCACGAATAAATGAATAAGTGAAATTAGCCCACAGTCCAAAGACATTCAGGTCAGGTGAATTGGCTGTACCAAATTGTCCCTAAGTGTGAATGTGTGTTGTGAGTCGGCCCTGTGATGGACTAGCGGCCTGTCCAGGGTGTCTCCCCGCCCTCTGCCCAATGACTGCTGGGATAGGCTCCAGCATCCCGCGACCCTAATTAGGATAAGCGTCTTGGATAATGGATGGATGGACGGGCTTGGATAATGGATGGTTGGATTACAAGTAAAGCACATACGTGCAGCAGAAGTTAATTTTACTGTACCACAAAATTACAAGTTTTCATAAGCATAATCTATAGCCGTTTGTTAATTTTGTCCACAAAATTGTGACTTTGTCTAAGTAAATCCATGCAGGAGAGCTGCAGCACTGTTGACAAACCAGATGTCACACACTCTCTGGATGTCTTAACAGTCCAAATGTCTTTGGACTGTGGGAGGAAACCAGAGCACCTGGAGGAAACCCACACAGACACAGGGAGAACATGCAAACTCCACACAGAGGACAACCTGAAACAACCCCAAAGGTTGGACAACCCCAGGACCTTCTTACTGTGAGGCGACTGTGCTAACCACTGCGCCACCGTGCCGCCCTAATGATAGCTCATCATCTGTGACAGACGTAATTCTTGGTATTTAACAGATTTTCTTCCTGGTTCATTTCTGTAGTAAAGACGTCAAGAGATGCTAAGAACTAGTTTTCATGAATTTATTTCCTCTGTGGCAGCAAAACACATGAGAGCAGCCTTCAGAAACTCCTGCAGGTTCAATTGGATTAATCAGAATCATGTTTATTGGCCATGCAGATTTGCACATACATGGAATTTGACTCCAGTTTCGTGGCTCTCGCCATGTACTTAACATAGAATAACAACACTACAACATAATCTTCATATATAATGAAACACTTTCAGTGCTGACCAGAATAAAAACACTGGCTAGCCTGGGACATTAAGGCTACAACAACCCATATTGCAACACTGTAAAATACCGTAGTTACTCTGGTACTCTCCATTCAGAAAGAATATCTGTTGTAATGAATGAACATGTAACTGTCTAGTCCTGAAATATGACAACCTCCACTTTTTTAAACCCAAGTTTCAGTAAAAAAAAAATATTGTCTTATATTTGGGCCAATACAGTATCCTTTCTATCCAGAGCAGCAGAGAACTCTCAACAATTTTTTGCTGGACCCAACAGCGGGGCCAGCCCTACACATGCGGCTGTCCGTGAGTGAGTTTCACTGTTAGTAGGACGGCTGAGTTGGAGTTTCCCCATTAGCCACATGGAACAGTTTTCTATTACCCCAGAAAATTGAATCGGTTTATCTGGACACAACGTGTATTGGGAGAAATGTTTCATCCCTCATCTAAGTGACTTCGTCAGTCTCAATTTAGATGAGTGATGAAATGTTTCTCCTAATAAACGTTGTGTCCAGATGAACTGATTCAACTTTCTGGGGTTTCCTTACCTGGATCATTGAACATGGATCAAGACAGTTTTCTATTATGTCATCAGCTGTTCACGAAACCAATGTCAAAACAGCTGCATTTTAAACGTAGTCACGCAAAAACTGCTGTTTAATAAATGTTGTCGCGGTCCAGCCATACCAGATATAATCTAGTCTTGTTTCCGTTCATTCGGTTTGGGCGCTGAGCAGGCTTTCAGGCAACACAAGAGCACCGCTGCACTCTGAAACCCATTATTTCTAATGGCTTGCACCCCACCACGATGGCTTTTCGTTACATCGAGCAAAGCATAGCGCACTGTGACAAAAACCAGCGCAGCCAATAGAAACGAGGCAGTCAGCTAGGCACGGAAGACAAAATGGAGGAAAAGACAATATAAAATAAAACAAATAACATAAAATATAATTAAAAAAAAGGTAATAAAGCTAATGACAAACTTGTCCTTCTAGAAGTTTTGAAAACTCCGCCTATTTTGCTCTGTCCTCCGCGACTTCCCCGAACACCTAGTCAGATGTGCACTGAACCCAGTGTCGAGCGCAGCTCAAATCGTGTTTTATCTGAAACGGCCATTTGTAAACCCTGCACCGATCTCATATATGGCCTCTATGGAATCCAATTGACGGAAATCTGTCATAGCAACGGAGAACTTTAATCAATGCGGTCAACTACATACCTTCACAGCCCCCACCAACGCCCACCAACAAATATAACATCTCCTGGGGAATTACTGCAACATTGTTCTTCAGTAATACTGAATGTCTATCCAACAGGAGCATTGCTATAACAGCTTCACATTTCAATCTCTTTTTTTTTTATGCTGGAGTTGTTTTCCCAACACAATTATGCTTGCCGCAGCACCAGTGTTAATTCGACCTGGTCAACAAATTTCCACAACAGAATATGGAGACTGGAGAGTAGCTCCAACCATGGTACAGATACCAGTTAGAACTATTTAACTTGAGTCTGTGTTCCAGATGAATAAAATAACCATTTATTTGAGGAAAGATTGCAGATTTCAGCTTTAAAGACAACAAAATTTCAGAAGACAAGGTGACCTTATTTGTTTAAGATGTTCTACTGAATTAAGCATACATTCAGACCACAATCACTATGGTAATGTTTGCAAGCACATGGATACCATCTACACCTTTTTGCCAAGAAAGAACTGATTAGTGACGTGATATAATAAACCTCTCAGATGTTCCAAGTTCTCACAGTTTTCATTATTGGCTTGCTCTTTTTTTCCTGGATGCCTGCAGGATGCTGGAGTTTTAAGACTACAGCTGCCCAATAGTGGAAAATTACAATAATTCATAGCTGCAAATTGTAAAGAGGCACTCATTTTATCTGTGCTCACCTCATGGCTAACAGTGGTTCCAAGACCCAGGCTGTCATTTTTCACTTTAACTTTGATGTGATCTGTGGAACCTTGCTCAGTTTTACCCAGGCCCTAGAAGGGACAAAAAAAGCAACACTTAAGATGCAACATCAATGTTCAGCTGTCATTTATGTATCAGATTTGAATTCTAAGACATTCATCATTGGATCCATAATGCACAAGTCCAAAAATATGTTACAGATTCTTTGTGGTATTTTTTCAAACATATTTACACATGTGTGTACAGATTTCGCCTCTTCCATTGTAAACAAACTAGAGCTGTTTACAAGAAAATATTTGTTGTATTCCTTTAGTTTATATGAGACTTTAACTTCTCTGGTACCAGAGTCTTGTAAGATATATGAAACAGTACTTTTAAGTTGTTTACCAGTACCAGAGATTCCTCAGTACTGAATATCACCAATTTGCACCTTTATGTTGAGACTGTGTTTTGTGTGTAAAAAGAACTACTCATCTCTCAAAGTCAGAGACAGAACTGCTAAGCAGGGTTTCCAAGCTCCTGCTGTTACTTCATTTTCTATTCGTGTTTTTCCCATATGGCACAATTTACCTGTGATGTGCCATGACGCGAAACATTAAACAATAGAACTGGTTTTTTGGGGGGGGGGTTTTATGACTGAAAATTCATACATTGGATGGAATTGAACACAGTCTTTCCATGCTGTATACAAAAAAAAAACCCAGACTTCAAGTGTTAAAAAATTGAGACACATGCATGAGATGCAGTTGAGTCACTTACCTACAGGGACCTATAGTGAGTGCAATGTTAAGAAACACCAGGATCAAATCGTTGTTGAAAATGCTGATTAACTGTCCTTGACTCAAGTATATTTAAGAATATACATTAGCCCTGTCAGGTAACATGAGATCAAAACTGAATGCAACACTGATAGTCTATTGAGTACAGCATATGACAAAAGAAAACACAGCCCGTGTAGACCAGCGGTTTCTGTTAATTGCAGAGGCAAAATTACTCCTTGAATTCGTTACAGTAATTTTTGAGTTTGTGAGAAATGCATCGGCTCTGAGAACATATTGAAATAGCCTCTACTGACCCAACAAGTAACCCAAATAGTACTCAAGGCACATACCTTGCCCTTGGACCAGCCCATTCGCTCAAGCATCTTCTGGCCGAACTTGGATTCATCATTACTCCAGGTACTGTTCCTAGGGTCCACAGACCATTTCACTTTCCTCCGGGCTACAGGGTGCAAACCAAACAATATTAGTTTAACTACATACTCAAACTGCATACTCCCACTGAAATACAGCAATCATATGAGACACATGTCTACTACAGCACGCTGACAGCTGTCAAATATCAAGTCAGGTTTAATTTTATACTAATCCCAAGGTAGTCCCGTAGGGTTTTACAATCAGTACAATACACAACAATACAGTATATGACAATATCTTTGGACCCTAGACACGAATGAGGAAAAACTCCACAAGAAACACCTTGTCAGTAAAAAAATGGGAGAAATGTCAGGAAGAGCAACAGAGGAGGGATCCCTCGTTAAGGGCCAGACAGACATGCAACATGTCTCGTATGCACAAAATACACAAGGGTAACAGAATTATGTGTACCATCATAGATTTTACATAGAGCAGGGTAATGCAGAATGTACCATCAGATTACACACAGAGCAAGTTAATGTAGAATAAATACAGCTAATGCATAAAATTTGGCAAATTTAAATGAATTGGTATCGTTGTCACTTATTTGAGGTGCGTGTTAACAGGTGTTTTGACAATACATAATGGGGACGTTGGACTACTGATCTTACTCTGACCTGAAACAACCGCGCTGCTTTCACCGGCAAACAACATAGCTTATGTCAGAGTACCAAGTCATGGTTATTAAATAATACGGTTATCATCAATAAAAAATAATGAGTCAATGACAAGTTGTTTACAACAACATTAGGGGAGAACATGCGTTTACCACGGCTAATGTAGAAAGCTAATGCTAACTAAGTACATAAACCATTTCACAACTGAGAAAAGTATTTTAAGAAGAAAGCTCTTGACAGTGGATGGCTTAGCCTTATTAGAAACGTAACAAAAGCGGAATAAAGTTTGTTATCAAACTGAAAAAAGGGGGAAATGCAACGTAAAAGTAGAGGCAAAGTACTCACGCTCCGCAAGCATGGACATCCTGGGGTCTTTAATCGCCTTGGCGGAAGTCGCGTAGGAGTCCCAGGAAATGCCTATAAATATGTCCGAGTGCGCCGACTGTCCAAATTACATTTTCAGAATTACTCCTGGAATGTGATACCATATATTCAATTCGATTGTGATCTAAAATTATTGAGGCGTTCAAGTTGATTTTTTTTCTTCTTCCTGGAATTGCATACCGCTACGAGCGACTGTAATGAATGTCTTTCGACAAACGAGGGCGCATAAAGTTTAACAGTAAATTAAGTATTTGAGCTCAACGTCGCGGTCCATACAAAACCAATTGTTGATCTCAGGAGGGTTGTATCGGGTTGACACACGAGCCCCCGCACCGTTAACATAATATAAAGTATTAGTTTGTAAACTGACAATGACTGGAAATAGTCAACACTGGTAAGCTAATTACGTAACCGTTTTGCGCGGAGTGTACAGGCAACATCCATCACTTCGAAATAGGATTTCTTTTTTTATAACCTTTGTAGTTCAAAAGAAATCTTAAATATAAGCTCATACGTGCTTATGCGAATTGCTGATAAGCGTTCCTTGTCTCATGCACGTTTTACAAAAGCTATTTTAAAAACGTGCGCCAGCCCTATCGGGAAACAAAAGACAGGTTACCTCGGGTAAATATATTGTCAATATTCACAAGGCCATTTTCTTTTGCATAACCAATGTCACCAGTCAGTCAAGATCTTTGGGAGGTTTACTCTTAGGAAACAATTTCATTGCTTGAAAAAAACCCACTGTGTAAATCCAGGGTTACTGAACTGCGTTGGATAACCTTGAGGAGTTTGCCAGTATCACTGTGTCCATATATATATATATATATATATTCATTTCTATTGTGAAGAGTAGTTTAAAAAAAGAAGTCCATTCATCCACAGGGGATTTTTTTTAAACATAATCTAAAATACTGTATTTTTCACTGCTCATTTTCCTCAGCCTCTGCTTTCCAGCCTCCCCCCTTCAGACGCTAGTGTCATCATCCTTATCCCAGTAATTTATCAGGCCTTCTTCCAAGATGGCATTGTTCCTACTCCCACTCCTGCCAGCTTGTTGGACTGTTTCAAACACCATATTTTATTCATTCTGCACTATTGGGTATAAACAATGAACAACCACATGGCACTTGTTATGGAGCTACTTCTACAAAGACAAAGTTCATGTAAATCAAAAAGCCACTGTAATGTTATACAAGCTCCTTCTGGAAACGTTTGATACTTTGGTTGAACTGCTATATGGCCTTGAGGTCGGACAGGCTGAAAGATTGGCAGTTCTATCTATTGCTTCATTAGTATGTATTGAAGCCAAAACTCTCAGCAAGGTACTTTCCAATCTGCTCAGATGACCCACTGGATAGCTTTGGGCATTGGATGCCACCCTGAGGTTTAGAGGCTAGAGTGCTGCTTAGCCTGGTTTATGAATCAATAACTCAATTTTGTTCCTCACGTTCTCCTCAGCTTGCACTGAAAGCCAAAGAGGGAAGAAGAGGGAACCATTGTGTGACAATATCTTTCTTGAAAAGTGTAACCTAGCTGGCCTAACTATAGCAAAATGATTCACTTGCTGTTACAAACTATCAGTCAAGTCAATTGACTTTATCTGTGAAATTTTAGCTCGCTAATGAGCCAGTGAAAGTTAATACATCTTTCAAAATTCTCTGAGCGAAGTCCCAAATGCAGCTTGAGTAAATAGCACACAGTGATTGAATTCTTGAAAACAACCCAAAGCAAGCATTAAGGTAAAAGATGCAAAAAGATAAGATAGTGAAAAAAGTCCTCCTGATCCTGTCTGCCCCAGAGTCGTGTTGCATTTACAAGGCTTTGTCCAGGGGATTAGGAAGAATAAGGCTTAATTCCCTGTCCCAGAGTCAGACAGCCTGTCAGTATTTGTGACCCTAATGGTCAAGGTCAGAATGTGTGGAGGGTGAATCTGACCGAATCAGTGGTTATAGTTAGGTTGTAGCTCAAGACAGGGATTAAGCTGTGATTGTGTAACAGTGTGGGAAGCTTGTGAGGGATCGATGGCACAGCACTGACAGCTTGAGACGACAAATCCTCAAGACACATTGACGAAAAAAATGCCGAGTTGCAGTACCTTTAAAAACATGGCAAACCTGATTTTTAATTTAATTTCTTTTGTATTTTTAGACCTATATTGATTTTTGTCTTACCTTTTGAACTACTTAGAAATTTAAGTTTTCTCCTGGCCCAAAGATTTCTTCTTAATAATTTTATAGTTATACAGAGCCTGTCTTCAACCTCCTACAAGTGCTTCAAAATATTTTATATTATATATATGGCTACTCTGACAATGATTTTGCATTCTCAGAATGGGGCTATTATTCTGGATGAAAGCATAAGATAGGGCATATAGATAAGATATTTTTCAATGAACATTTACTCTACATGGCTTTGAAAATGCAGACACGGTGTTGTAGTAGTGATTCTATGGTAGTATACACTGTTCAATCATCATTCCTCAGCCATTTTTGCTCCCTCCTTTTCCCACATGTACTCTGACTGTACAGTGTGTACCAGAAATGAAGGAATTACAATGTGCACAGCTAACGGCTGCAAGAAGGCGTGCAGGAAATTTTGCATACACACACTTTTTGAGGGCAAGCTTGGGTCAAAGGTATCATTGTTCATCCATTGCTCACTGTGTCATTGAATCCTAAGCCTCATAAATGTGATCGTTCTCATGTGGAAGAAGATGATTTAATGACCATCATCACGATATCCGCTATGCTCCAGACTGCTAGAGAAAACGCTATCGTAAACAATTCAATGCTTTGAATTTTATCCTTTTAGAAAATGGCTTTTTGGGAAGCTCTATTAACCATAAAAGTGAGTTATAGGTAATTAGCAAAGGCCAAAAGGTGTCTCCTCATTAAGATCATCAATAAGTGGAACTGAACTCACAGGATAAGAACTCAAGAGGAACAATGTCGAGAGAAATGGGAGAAATGGACCAAGTTTACATGTCAATGACTAGATAAGTGAAAGGTGCGCTGAATATTTCACAGAAATGTGTGGACTTCTTGGAGACAGTGGAATCCAGACCTTTCTGTGTTTTCGTTTTTGTTTTTTTCCCCTTTGATGTCTTTGTATAATGAAAAACAATAAAAAATAAAGTATTAAAAAAAGATCAATAATTGACTTTTGAGTTCCATAATTTGTAATTATGAGTAGCCATGGGAAGGTGAGGGGCTCTAAAAAGCCAAAGGATTTCACTGTTTTGATTCTGATGAGTGGGAGCCAAATGCAGGAGAGTGACGTATTGTCTTTCATGTATCTGTGGGTGGGAGTTGGGGTGGGGGTGGGGGGTGGGGTGTAGGGTCAGCTTGCATTACCATAGCAACAGGTTTCCTTCCAATAACAGCTGGGACACAACGTGTTATGGCACTTCTCCAAGGCCCACCCTCAACACCCAAATCTCACCATCAGCGCCGCCCAGCCCCCTCCTCAGTCTTGTTTTCGTCCAAACGTATCCAATCCCAGCTCCTTCTGCATAAACAGCGGCTCCCACTCTGGTCCCGCGCTCTGCCTATGAATCTTATTACATGACGAAGGACAAAACAGTGGGTGCCCTGTGGGGGGGGGGGGCTGGCAAGCACTCTGATTGGTTAGTGACAGACAGGCGTGCACACACACAAGGAGACTTGTTACATAACAGGCAAGGTTTTTCCTACCCAGTTAAAGAACATGGAGGAAGAATTAACGACCCGGTCAGATTTGTCCTTGTTCCATTTCCAAACTCCTCCTTCTGGCCCAGTCTCCCTTCTTTGACTGTATTGTCTTGATGGTTATGTCTAGTTAGTTCAGCACACACACACACACACACACACACACACACACACACACACACACACACACAGCCAGCTTTGGATATGAGAATTTTCTGACTTGGCACTCAGCTTACTCAGTTCTTGGTAAGAACAGGGCTCTTCACTGAACTGGGTTGGGAACACCCAATTCAGTATAGATATAGTCACTGCTATAGGTGTGTGTGTGTGTATGTGTGTGTGTATGTGTGTGTGTGTGTGTGTGTGTGGTATCTGTTGCTCTCCCTGAGGTTTCCTCTTATTTTTATTCCCCTGTTAAAGGATTGTTTTTTTTTTAGGGAGTTGCCCTTTAACTGATGCGAGGGCCCAAGGACAGGATGCTGTGTTGCTGTAAAGCCTCCAGAGGCAAATTTTTAATATGTGATATTGACCCACACAAATAAAATTGACTTGACTTGATTTGATTAAATAGATTTTTTTCCCCCGTGTTTATTTTACACCAGGGATGTTTGAAATCATGCATCAGTAAAATTCAATTTCCATGGTACAAACTCACTTCCATAAAACATTTTCAGTGATGCATGTAGTCACGCTAAGAAAATTGAAGAAAAAAAAAGCGCCTACATTTGGAAAATCATATGTCAAACCCAAACCCCTGTAATTTATCTTCCATTAATGGTTTCCACCGAGCTCCTGCAAGTAAACGAAATACACTGTTTCATTAACTGCGCCAAGAGTTGGAAAGTTGGAGAAGATGTCCTCTACTCAATATGAAAGGATCTCATGCAGCCTGCATACTTCAAAAATACATGGCAGTAATCACCAACATGATTATGCACAGTAAACTGTGTTAGGGGGAACAGTTTAAAGTGTTACTGTCATAAGGCTTGAACTTACGCATGTTATTCTTTAGGTTTATTGTCATTTGTAAATAGAAACATGGTGCCTGCATTCAGACAGTATTGAATTGAGGAAATGGTTCATGGATTTCCCCAGGAGTCTTGCAACATTTGACCACTGAGCTAAAATTGCACTACACTCAAGCTTTGTCTATAAATCCTGGTTCATACCCCTCAGACTGAAGAAGTCTCCCTCCTTTCTGTCTCCTGGCTGGCTTTGCAGAACACAACAAACCAAGGTCACCTGGGTGGGGACAGTAATTACTGACGTGCAGAAACTGAAGAAATGCTATCAAGCATGTTTGGCCAGATTCATTGCTATGGCATACCTCAAGGTTGCAGTTTGCGATCTCATTCAGTCCGTTCCAGACGACTGCATTCACTGATGTCTGGGACAGGTCACTCCCACAGCCTACTCTCGTCCTCACAAGACTTTTCTTTAAATCAAATCAAATCAAATCAGTTTTATTTGTAATGCCCAATATCACAAATTACAAATTTGCCTCAGAGGGCTTAACAGCAATACAACATCCTCTCCTTAGACACTCTCATTGGATAAGGAACAACTCCCTAAAAAAACTCCCTTAAAAAAAACTCTTTCAACTTGGTTTTTGGGCCTTTTTTAAACGCACACCCTTGCAACAAATTCTAATAGTCTGTCTTGCAGATAAAACCAGCTCTAACGAGTCCAATCTTCCATTTGTCCTTTTACATGGACAAAAAGATAACATCACATTATTGCCATATTGGATCAAATAGTTATTTATTAAGGTAGATTGTTGCTTGCCTTACGATTTTGGAGTTGGCATATCAAATATTTACTGTGTAAATAAATGTTTTGTTTTTTCATAGATACACAGTCACTGATAGTCCATTTCCAACAAAGGTTTAACTCACGTACATTTTCACATCTTATGAGAAGAATCTGTGGAGCATGGAAGAAGTGAATGTCAGGGCACATTACATTCTGTATAACGTGGTTTATTTTTACATTTACTGCATTAGAGGGGAGTGTCCACGTTGCATAAAACGGACATCTCCTTTTGAACCTGCTCTTTTAGAGATGGAGAGATGAGTTTGCATCGTAATACTCTTATTACAAATGTCACCTGCCCTCTCACATTGCAAATATCTCTTTGCATTACATAAACAGGCTTGCATCGAGCTGAAGCCCTGCAGGGACAAGGAAAAACAATGAAAGTAAAGTGCGACACAAAATTTGGACAAAAGTTTCTCGTCGATGGCATCTTGTCTGACTTTGACGCATGCGCACTAAGTCTGGTGTACGCCACAATATCGCTTGTGACCTTTCATGGTTCCCCATATGACTTTGACGTAAAAAGGTTATTTATGGTGTATCGAATTTCAAGTTTTAGCTGTCAGTGTGTGACTGCATACACAAGTTTAAGCCCAGCTAAGTCTTCTAGTACCATCTTGTTTTTTGTTTTTTTGTTTGTTTTTTTTTTCATTCAAATGCTGAAAGCACAGCAGTCTAACCGAACTCTCTGGGGTTTCGAGACACTGGTTCATTTGTTGCAGTTCCTGCTGACTCTAGCTTTCGGGTAAAAAAAACATCACTTTTGGTATGATTTGGATCATAACATCCCCCCCCCTTTTTTTCTCCCCAATTGTGCTTGGCCATTTACCCCACTCTTCCGAGCCGTCCCGGTTGCTGCTCCCCCCCCTCTGCCGACCAGGGGAGGGCTGCAGACTACCAAATGCCTCCTCCGATACGTGTGGAGTCGCCAGCCGCTTCTTTTCACCTGACAGTGAGGAGTTTCACCAGGGGGACGTAGCACGTGGAGGATCACGCTATTCCACCCAGTTCCCCCTTCCCCCTGAACAGGCGCCCCGACTGACCAGAGGAGGCGCTAGTGCAGCGACCAGGACACATACCCACATCCAGCTCCCCACAGACACGGCCAGTTGTGTCTGTAGGGACGCCCGACCAAGCCGGAGGTAACAGGGGGGATTCGCACCGGCGATCTCTGTGTTGGTAGGCAACGGAATAACGCCACCCGGGCGCCCCTGGATCATTACACTTTGAAACGTCTGATTCTGTACATTATGCAGTTTCCCAGTTTCTGTCTACTGCAACTTTGCTCTTGTTGAAACACAATTTGCACATCCGACTAATTGGCTCTTTGACTTGTCCTTCTTTGAGGCTATATAACACACCCTATTTCCACTACCATGTGCACAAGTCTGTGGGGAGAGAGGCTATGCTCTCATGATGGCAGTTTGTTGATTTTAGGTGCCTAAGTCGGCTCGCGAAAATTCTGATAACAACTTTGCAGCTGATGTAATTATCTCAGTTGCTTTATTTAACATGCAAATATATCAGCCTGACAGAGACATTTTGCGCTTAATCATTCTTCTGTGTTTTTTACTTTCTTGAATGCAAGAACTGAGATCCAAGGAGTTTTGACTCTAGATGTGTTTTTACAAAAAGGGAGCTAAGAAACTTGGGTACCGACCGAGAGGATTCGGTTTATGTTGCAAGTTGTTTGTAAAACAGGCACCAGGGACTTGGGTACTTGGAAAAAAAAGTTTTTATTGATAGAGGATGTTCTGTCAATCTAAGAATAAACTTAGCTAAGACTTCCACATAGAAAGCAATGAATGCCTCATACAGAATGATGGAGAAAAAAAAAAAAACAAAGAGCCACAAAATGTGGCAGTGTAGATGCGGCACGCAATGTCACATTTCGCTCTTTGTTATAAAGTAACCCCAATGAGTTGATGAGAAAATACATTTGCTCACAATGATGTATAAAGGGACCATTGGCCAAAAAGTCCACACTTAATCACTATTCCAGAAGTGGACTGGAGCACTTGTACACGAGTGCAAAAAAAAACAAAAAACACCTTACTCAACATGATTCCTTAACATTAACCAGCAGAATAAATAGAGAATGCAAAATAAGTGGAATATAAAGAAGAAACAAAATATAAAAGTTATACCTCATCGTCAAATGAGTTGCTCCACATTGTTCTAAATGCAGACGCATGGTCAGATATCGCTCCCCTCAAGCGATTTTCCATTTTGTTTGTGATTTAAAAGGACTTAAATCTCTTTAAAGTGCACTGAAGAATACCGCTTGAATATTATTTTGTAAACCTCTCAATTTAAATTCCTATGTTGATTTTGGCCTTTGAACAGTTTTTGGCCCTGAATACCTCAATACTCAGAATTTCTCTGCAAATTAATAAATAGCAAATAAAAACCTGACATTTCTTCCCCAAAGACAAAGGGGTCAAGGACTTATGAATGAATGACTGATGCTACACTCGTTTGTTGAATTTCCTTGATTTTTGTCCAGAAAACATTACAGTGTTACGAGAGTACAAGTCTTAGCCATGCAAGTCATCTTTGATTTCATTCATCAAGTTTCCAGGGGCTCTGTTAACACCCACAATATTTCTGACAGCCTTACATAGAGAATAGGAAATCTCCAAGCAGATATGTGGTAGCAGAGAATGTGAGAGAGGAGGGGTAGACAGAAGGGGTCACTGGGGTTTTCTGCCTCGACCTGTGGCATGACCTTTACATTCTGCAGACATGGCAGCCTGGTGCCAGGTAAAACAGAGCCCATCTGAATTACACAGAGAAGAGAGCGAGAGAGAGAGACTATGCACAGGCCAGGTTTCTCAATTCTCTTTGACCAGTCTTTACAATATGTACAAACAACACTCCCAGAGATGCTTTGGCCACTCAGTTGGCATGAGCAATGCGTGTTTCTGAGCCAATGAAGTTGAGCATGGTCTGGACAAGCTCTGGGAGGTCGTAGTCATGCTTCCAACCCCAGTCGTTTCGTGCGTTGATGTCATCAAAGTTCATTGGCCAGCTGTCGGCTGAAAAGAAACAGACAAGACAGAATTTAGCACAAGCAAGAATGGGACCAACAAGTTGTACTGAACCTGGTTTATTTATTGAATCACATACTAATTTTATTTAAAAAAAATTTTTTTGGATTTTTTTCTTCCTTTTCCTTCCCAATTGTACTTGGCCAATTACCCCACTCTTCCGAGCCGTCCTGATCTCTGTTCCACCCCTTCTGTTAATCCGGGGAGGGCTGCAGACTACCACGTTTCCTCCGATACATGTGGAGTCGGCAGCCGCTTCTTTTCACCTGACAGTGAGGAGTTTCACCAGGGGGACATAGCACGTGGGAGGATCACACTATTCCCCCCAGTTCCCACTCCCCCCTGAATAGACGCCCCGACTGACCAGAGGAGGTGCTAGTACAGGACACATACCCACATCCAGCTTCCCACCCACAGACACAGCCAATTGACCTTTCGCAAAGTCCCGCCCCCCTTAGTTACTGTTGCCATGCCCGTCAAGCATTTCAGAACTATCCAGGAAGTAGCCGGAAAACACCAAAACATGAAGGAAGAAATTGTGTGGGTAAAAGTAACAATAATAATACGTTAGCTGTATTAGCTATCAATAATAGCTAGTAGCAAGCTTAGCTGGGAGCAGACAGGTATTTTTGTTGATTTTGGATGGATTGAGCTGGACATGGGGTCTGCTATACTGCGAAATCTATTGCCGACATTGCGCTTCTTGCGTTCTGGGTTTCGGGAAGGGAAAGAAAATTACACCCCCTCCAAACTTTTCAGATATCTAGTATCCGATTTGCAGATCCCATAGGCACACCATTTCAGCATTTTGTTGTGTAGATTGTATTGTTCTTACATTCGTAATTATACCATAACACCAAGCTAAATTCCTAGTGCATGCATTGCACATGGCAATAAAAGGATTTCTCACTCTGATTTGTGGTGCAAGTGACAATCTTTTTCTTTCAATGGCTCATGCACCCAGCCCCCCAAAAAAGGTTACTAGGTGTATTTACCGATGGCCTGTCGAACAGGGTCAATGTCGTATGTGACCTCGAGATCGGGCAGCTGCTTCTGGACCTCCTGGGCCAGTTCTTCAGGAGTAAAGCTCATGGCGTTGATGTTGTAGGTCCTCATGGTCAGCATGTCTGTAGGAGCCTCCATCACCTCCAGGGTGGCACGCAAGCAGTCGTCAATGTACATCATGGGCAGTCGTGTGTCTGGCTTCAAGTTACACTCAAACTTGCCTGCCTTAATGGCATCGTGAAAAATCTGGACAGCATAGTCTAGAAGAGAGAGGCAAAACACTTGCTTACACCTGCTTGCACATGAAGATCATTTGAAAGACTTCTAAGTAGCTGTGGCTGGAAAGGAAAAAAATGCAATGACATTCTACACATTAAAAACTTCTTCTATCTACTTAAAAACAGTTCAAATCCGCATTAAATGGTCATTAGAGTTAAACATATCAACAAAGTTAACCCTAAATAGATTACACACATGCAAAGATATCAGCTGAGGTGGAAAATGCTGACTTTTAAGAGATGAAAATATCGGTGTTTTTTTTCCAGAAGGGAGACATTATCAGCTGCCTAAAAATACCAACACATCAGAACAAGTCACCAGTATAAGCCAGTTGCATAACGAACTTGTGACACAACAGCATGGGAATGGGAATAGATACATAAATGAAATCTGGAGAACCTGGCAGGGATCCAATTGAACCATGTGGTGGGATTTTGTTCCTCTCACCTGTCGTGCCGCCTCCAGGCTGGGAGTCAGCAGAGATGATCCCTGGGTAACGGAGACAGCGGAAGTCCAGGCCATAACGGTGGTGGTAGTACTAGAGAAAATCAGAGGAAATTCGATCATTCATGAAGTATTACATAGCCTGATTGTATATCAATGTAACAAATTAGTCCACACAGTGGATACTCAAATGGTCCACCAGACGTTTTCGTAAATTGTCACTGCATGTTTAACTGTCAGTGTGCGTGTGCTTGATTTAGTGCGGGAAGGGGGTCTAGTGGTCTCACCTCGCCCATCAGCTCAGCATGAACTTTGGAGACACCATAGATGGTGCGGGGTCTCTGCACACAGAGATCTGGTGTAGGGTTGCGAGGAGAAGTGGGACCAAAGGCACCAATGGTGCTGGGGACAAACAGACGCAAGCCATGTTCTGCAGCAATGTCCAGGATGTTGTGAAGCCCTAAGGAACAGACACAAAAACCAGGCCTTCAAGACACTGCATTTTCACAACATTTGAGTGAAAGCTGATATTTTATTCTTTTTTCTTTTTTACATTGAACCCTTAGACCTGAAGTTTCATAATTCCAAATTAAATGTTCGCTTACCTGTGATGTTGACAGCCCGTGCCAGAGGCACATTAGCCTCACCAACAGCACTGAGGAGAGCACTGTAATGAACAAGCCAGGTGATCCGGTTGTTTACCACAATTTCACGTAGGTTCTTGTAATCCAAGATGTCTGAGTAAATGAAGGGCCCTGCGGGTGACAAAGACGATTGAGCACAATTCATACATAAAATATTCTCGCAATACCAGACCTAACTTCATGCTACGTTTTAGCACTGTACCTGTGCAGAAGATTTACATATAACATAAACTTGTCTTTTCAAATATCCATTTTAATCTGTCTTCCCAATGGTTTATTTGGAGAAAATTAACTAGTGCAAAATTTTATTCCAAGATTTCTCATTTCATAGAGACTATAATTAATTTGACTTCACCTCACCTCAGTCTCTGCCCGTGTTGTTTAGGGTCACTGCCTCAATCCCAATTTATTCCTTTTCTCTCCTCATCCTTGTCCAATTACTGTTTTCCTTGTGACTAATTTCTAAAAGAACTAATTTACTTCACGCAAATAAACTGCATGTGTATCAACTGCTGTTTGACTTTCCTGTTACATATAATCAACCGTTTGTCTTCTCTGCTGTTAAATAGAGTATAAAGCTTTGCATGTGAAAACTGCTTCGGGCTCAAGTCTGTTTACAGCTCATGATGAATGGGGCTGTTAACGTTCCTATTCATCACTTCCTTGGACAGCTCGTTATTGGTCTTTCGCAGACCACTCACCATACATCAACAATTGATTCTAGAGAGCGCCTTGTTTATCAATGCGTCTTTCCTGAAGAATTTACCGACTTCCCCTTGACCATATTTAAAGTGTGCTTCAAAAAAAGAATCAATACTGATAACCGGAAAGGTTTCAGTCACCTTTCTTTACCAAACCTTTCTTTGTCGTATTTGGCAGCATGTGGCTATGATGCAAACAGTTGCGGTACATTTGTAACACATTAACAAATCATCCCATTTCATTATTGGCAAATGAAGAATTTTGCTTTAGCAGGCCACTCACTATGAGTCAGTAATAATGAATTAAAAAAAAAACAAATAAGACAAAAACTGTGCTGTTTTAAAATCCCCCTCTCGTGTGATCAGCAGGTTGATGTGTATGGTTAGATCAGTACAATGCTACAGCAGTTCTGCATGACATCCATCATCAATCACATCAATGACATGTATGGGTTTATAAGTACACGTCTTTATATGAGTCTTCAGTAGTCTGACATTAGACCCAGACATTAAAACATGGCTTGTGTTGTACAAAAGATTTTACTCACCACTGTGAAAGACGTGACTCGGAGGCTTTCTGATATCAGACAGAATGACATTGTTCTTTCCAAACCTCTTCCTGTCCCACAGGAAAGTCAAGTTTAAACTCATGTGATGCATCATAGCACTTCTCCCAAGCCTAAATTTTTTACAGCATGGCCTACCAGCCCACCATAAAATGTTCTTCCACTGTAATAACATCATTATGAGTTATGCTCAAAGTATAACTTGTGAAAAGTTAAACATGTGCTCTCGAACTTGCTGAGAAAATTCTTACCTCAGCAATTTGGCAAGCCCCACTCCCAGCTGCCCAAGGCCACCTGCAGTAGAGGAAATGATTGAGAGATAAACAGAGAAAAGGAAAATAGATGTCATCAAAGAGGTCATTCCCAATATTAACTTATGAGCATAAAATCATCTGCCATTGTTGCTATGGAGACTGAGCTGATGTCAAGAGAGAGTGGGTCATATGAGAAACGGTCAAAACTGGACGCCTACGGTTTGCTCATAACTAACGTGCCATAACAATTTCTTTGCCGCCCTCATTTTACATGCAGCCAGCGATGAATTTCTGTGAAACTCATTTGGACACTACAGTGCATCTATACATCAATTCCCTATACAACAAAGATGTCTTCCCTTTGTGCTCATAATTACGAATGCATAAACACAAGTTTGGGCTTAGCTCTTTTTCTTTAAGATTTTCATCACAACATAAAGTGCAAGTTGTAAGTGCCTCTCAACAGATATAGTGCTTACCTGTGATGAGCACCTTTGGATGGTCTGTCTCCGAGAAGGACACAGAATGGAAACTGGCATCGGATGTCACCTGTCGCGGGGAGAAGCTGATGTTTCGTACAGCCACCGTGAGGGGCAGGCACCCACATCCTGGTGGGGTGGTCAGGAGGGCCTGTTTGGCTACCTTGCTGAGGGCTCTGATGACAGGCATGCTGTTCACTGTGGAGAGAAAACCAAGTTGTCATCGAATCAAAATCCCCCAAACGCACTAAAAAAAAAAGGAAAAGTTTGAGTAACTGACTGGTTGATTGAACACGAATGTCAGGAGATCTCTTTGTGGTTTAAATGCAACAAATCGCGTCGCGGCTCTGACAGTTTCATTTCTTAGGAAGCCCATCAATCTAAGCACACAAATGAACTGACTGACTGACTGAGTGCCATCGTCTGGTGATCTCATTTCAGTGCCACGTTTTGAGGCAAACGCATTACAAGGTGCAGGCGCCGCGCAGGGGACGCCAGGAAGTAGACGCGGCACATTAGCGACTCACCATTTATTCAGTTTCATATCGTAAGTCTTTCAGCAGAAACGAGTGAGATTTACACCACACACAAAAAAAATCTACAAAAGCATGAGCAATTCCCGCTGGTTTGATGCTTTGGTTATTATCAGCCTATTGTAACCAAGCCGAAGCGGATGACGTGGAGCTGGAGCGCAGCGGTTGCAAAGCGCCTTTGCGATCACGTGGTATTCATTAAAGACAAGAGGAGCGATTCACTCCGTTTCAGCATTACCGTAAAACCCCGCTTACTTACCGAAAGCTGACGGAGCTCCCAAAAAAAGGAAGCAGACGGAGTACCTTGAGAGGATTTATACCGCCCTGCCTTCAGCGTCGGCCAATCAGAGAGAGAGGGCGGATAGGATGATGGAGTGGATGAAAACAATACACTGTTGAATATGGCGTGCGTTTCACACTCTGGGGTTTGCGCGCCCTCACATTCAGGCGAGAGACACTTTTAACGGGCTCGCTTTTCCGTAGACTAATCGTTCATACAGCAATTACAAAGCGTTATTATCAAAAGGGAGAATATGCAGTTTTTCTTTTCGGCAACAAAAAAGTGTCACGAGGTTTTGTTTTTTTTTTTGGTGGGGAGGGGGTTTGTCTATTTCTCCAGAAGAAGAAGATCCTCATCATGTGCGCTGACCAATATGTCCCCTTGCTATCCGGAGCCGTGCGCTCTCCCTGCCATCTGCTCCGTTATCACCGCTGTAGCCTACCGGTGCACCACGCTAAAGTCGGCTGTACAACGGGGGCCTCGAAACCAAATGTGAGTTTCCTCTTAAAATGCGAGAAACTCGTCCATTTAACATGTATCGCCATGTTTTGTTTTGTTTGTTTTTTTTAATTTGAGATCGATGCTTGAATAGATTTCAAGGTCGTTGACCTATATTTAGGCTGTCTGAGATAGTAACCCAGTTGCCACAGGGTGACAATAGTGTGCACCCTAGGGCTATGTACACATTCCAAAAAAATGTGTGTTTCATGCTAGCTGTTATATCTACAATTTACACTTTTACGACAACCACCTCTCAATAGCGTTGTATTAGCATACAGTAAAATCTTCTTTTCGCATCGTATTAGGACTATAACAGCACATCTTTTCCATACATATTGTACACTTGGCGAGCGGTGTTACGTGACGCTATACAACAAGAAGCCAACACGCAGGCCACGTATTCAGAGAACGTGTTGACCGGTTTCCAGTAACTATAGGCTTATCTATTCACCAGGCTGTACACCACCATTGATCTCGCTCATATTCAGAAGCAGTTCCGCTTTCCCATGCAAAGTAAAACAGCATCTAAAAGTGCGCGTTTGCGCGAATTTAGCCACCACAGATTCGGCCTGCTCACCAGCTTAGGTCATAAGATAGCAAGCAACAAAGAAAACATAAAATAAAAAAAAATCAACCTAACAAATATATACATTAATAAGCGATACGTTGCAAAAAATATTCAAAATTAAAAGAAAATGAAGAGAAAGTTTATAAGACGATTTACTCACCAATAAATAGACTTTAAGAGTCGAAAGACCGAATGTAAAGTTTCCTGTCTTTGCAGTGATGGATAGATAATAAGATGAGTCTCCTCCCTTAGTGGCTCCCCGTCAGTGTGAGACTGAGTCGAGCCGCCTGGCGTTACACGTGTTATCTCGGTCTAGTATTGCATCAGCTGCGCCGGCCTCACGCCGTATACCACACACATGTATATATATATCAGCGGTCCCCCTCCCGGCTTCGGCTGGGATTGGAGGGTTATCGGAGGTGCGGTCCCCCCTCACAGACCACTCCCGAATGACGTCACGGCTCGCTCTGTCTGTGTGCAATATGTTTTGACTATAAGGGCAGTTGTCTTCTCGCTTGTTTATGGCAACCGAGAATCCTGTTCCAGATGATCCGAAATACCTTTTATTAATACATTTTTTAAAAATAACAACAAACAAAAAAAATCACAAAAATCAACAGCGTTGAAAATGTTTTGTTTGGTGGAAATCAAAGAGACCGACTCAAAATGCATTTACATTCTCAGCTTTGGCTTATTTTTCCAATGTAATTCCACATTCGTAGTTTGCAAAGCCCCGGGCCAAAGCTGTCAAAACCAAAGCAATAGGACAACTTGGGGTTTAATTTCACTTTTGTAACATTATGCAATTTGTAGACAACGTGTATTTGGTGAATTATTTAGTTTGAGTGTTCCTACATAATCTTTTTTTTTGGGGGGGGGGGGCAAACGACAGCATTCATTAAAAGAAGGAAACAGCCTGAGCTGGACTCCCAGCCAGCTGACAGACCACATGAACTATGTCAGATAGCAAATCTACATACACACTGTCCCAGAGGGGTGTGTGTGTGTGTGTGTGTGTGTGTGTGTGACAGTGGGCTTCACGACCGATAAGGAAAAGTAAGGCCGACATGTCACACACTTGCATGCTGGAATGCCAAAACTACAAATGCCTTGGCTATTTCTATTTGATTTCGGAATCCACTTATACATGCCATTAGAAAAACAAAACATGTTGAATTCCAAACTTACCATCATGGTCAAGTCCAACAGGGATTTCAACAGACGTCTTGGAAAACACACACTGTGAAACACATTTGCAAAAACCGCATCTGCTTTTAACCTTGCAGAGAAATAACAAGAACAAGAACCCACAATGACCCCAACCCGAGGACCTCACGTGCCCATAAAGGCCTACACAAATACTGAGAAAAAAAATCAATGATGGATAGATTTAAAGTAGAAAGGAACATTTGTGTGGACTCCAGATCAGGCTGAGGAGAACATCATGGGTGCTATGAAAGCGGTGTGATTGTACACTCATTTCCAGAGATAACTTCTTTTTTTTTCTTTTTTTTTTTAATTGACGTGCTGTATTGGGATGTTTCTGGGCAGTTTCCCCAAACTATGACACGAAAAAGCAAAAACAGATGTGGCTTCTCTTTGCACCCCCCCCCTTTAATAAATGTTCCACAACCTATTTAGGGGTCTCCGTTCATGTTTACCAAGGAAAAAGGTACAACATTTCCTCCTCCATGCCCTCTTTGACTTTGAGGTTTGTTTGCATTCGATAGAGGTGGGCCAGAAAGGCCGTGCGTATCTCGGAGCAGCTTTTGCAGGGGGCTGGCTTTAGATATTCCCTGGCAAGTGTGTGGTGGATACGTGCACACACCCATGCCTGTCGTCACTGAAGGGAAACAAGTTCTTCACTCTAAAAAAGAAAAAAAAACAGCAAGTTAAACAAGTTACGAGCTGACACAGTTTCACCAGGAGCACCACCCCTCTGTGAAACTAAGAATGTCTTCTTTGCAAAACCCTAATCAATGTCAATGATGTTGATTGCCACAAATAAAAGCCAATCATTTGTTTCGCAGACAGATTTGTATTGAACTTGGATCACGCAATCCATTCACCTTCCCAGGGCTGCGTGAGAGGACACCTGATACCATGTCTTAACTGTGGTCAGAGTAGGCCAGTGGGTATCACAACTGGGTATGTCTTTGTCCTGTTCAAAACCTCTGGTGAGGAAAATCTGGTTACTGGGTGGAACTCCCCAAGCACTCCGCTTTTGGTCAAGGCAACTTGTTGGGTCAAATAAAGCGAGGTGGTCGACCTTGTGCAGAAACGGACCACCTGAAACCGAACCGGTGTGAATAAAAGTTAGCAGGGATGGTAGCTCTCGAGCCGTGGTAAATACTGGCTGCCGTCACATGCCCTCACCATGGGACAGCTGACTCTTGGCTATTTATTCCACAGTTGCCCCACCAGATGATCCGTTTGAAATAGTGATTGGAGTATATTATGAGATGAAAGGGGTGTGTGTGCGTGTGTGTGCGCATGCGCATGTGTGTGTGTGTGTGAGAGAGAGAGAGAGAGAGAGAGAGAGAGAGAGAGAGAGAGAGAGAGAGAGAGAGAGAGAGAGAGAGAGAGAGAGAGAGAGAGAGAGAGAGAGAGAGACCAACAACGTGAAGGTAAAGTGGGATGCAAGAGAGTTTTCTGCTGCCCACCATAACCAGTCTTACTGATTTAAAGCCTAGGTCAGTGGGCGGTGATATGCATGTCTTTGGGGTCATGAGATACTCTTAAGAAATCCTGTAAAGAAAATTGAAGCATTTCAGATATTTGCAAAATTTAATATTCAAGTAATAATTCATATGCAACCATGATTCAGTTGTGAATGGCTTTTTCATTTTTACATTAGAAATGACATCTTCGCATTTAGAAAAAAAAGCGGTAAAATGTGAAGGTACATTTCCACCTATTGCTTTCCCCCTTTTTCTCCCCAATTGTATCCGGTCAATTACCCCACTCTTCCGAGCCGTCCCGGCTGCTGCTCCGCCCCCTCTGCTGATCCAGGGAGGGCTGCAGATGACCATGCCTACTCCGATACATGTGGAGTCGTCAGCTGCTTCTTTTCACCTGACAGTGAGGAGTTTCACCAGGGGGACGTAGCGCATGGGAGGACCACGCTATTCCCCCCAGTTCCCCCTCCAGCGACTAGGACACATACCCACAGCCGGCTTCCCATCCGCGGGCATGGCCAATTGTGTCTGTAGGGACGCCTGACCAAGCCGGAGGAGGTTAACATGGGGATTCGAACTGATGAGCCCCGTGTTGGTAGGCAACGGAATAGACCACTATGTTTCCCGGACGCCCCCATTTCCACCTATTTTTACATTACACGTTTAACTCATTGTAAATTAATCATGAGGGTCAGTGATAAACTGTTTGCCTTAAGCATTTTTACTCACGAGTAATCTCTTTAGGGCGAAACTAAAGCGGCGAGCTTGTAAGAGGTGTATGAAATCTTGCAAGTGCAATAACAAGCAATAGTCAAGCTCATCATGTAATGGCTTGACAATTTAACAAAAATTCCATAAATATCTTAAGACCTCAAGCCTTTCAGCAGTGATCGGTGACTGTGACTCTGGACTTTCAGAGGAGTGCAGAAAGACAACGATGAGGAGCACGTGGCAACCTGCTGGTCGATGGTACTGAAGACCTCTAAGAACTGTGCCGGTGTGATGTGAAGCGATGCATTATTTGAGATTGTAGTAAAGGACACGAGTCTGCACAGTGTGTCTCTATTACTCAAGCTGAAGCTGAAGCTGAAACTGATCAACAACTTTTATTTTTATTTTACTAGTCCTTTATACTCTGCCCTAACCTCCTCGTTTTGTTCTGATTTAGGTATTTTCTGTGCTTAGTTCACTTATCGCTAGATTCTCTAGTTTCTCTCTTATACGAATCATGTGTTTAGTAGGTGGCTTCTTGTTCCCAGTTTGTTACTAGCTTTGAGCTTAGCCTAGCTTACCAGTTAGCTCTATTACATTCGCAGTCAAAGCTGCCTCGTTAAAACGATGGTTTGTGGTGACTGCTCCATAGTTACAGACAGGTTGTCTCTACTAGAGAGACGTGTCTGTGAGTTAGAGCAGCTGCTTTCGGCTAGGATTACGTTAGATGTGACGGGCACTCCAGATAGCCTTAGCCCCGGGCCTGACAGCAGGCCTGCTATTGTTAGCACTAGCTCAGCTTCGTCGGCAGATGCGGCGGAGTTTGTCTCTGTTTACCGGCGTGGGAAGGCTCGAAAGAGCAAGCCATCGGTCGCGTGGCCTGGCCTGCAGTCGCCTCTCCCGCCTGCAAACTGGTTTTCACCATTCACCAGCCCTGTTGGTAGTCCTACCGGCCATCGTGCTTCTCCCCCCTCCTGTCGACAGAGTAAAGCAACGCACGCTAGTGATAGGAGACCCCATTACATGCAATCTTAGATTGGCTTCGCCAGCCTTGGTTCACTGTTTACCCGGGGCCAGAGTCTCCGACATAGAGGCTAATCTTAGGGTGCTGGCATCACGGAGGGAGAGTCAGGGAACCCAAGCACACAACGCCACTACTTTCAGCAACATCGTTATTCATGTCGGCACCAATAATGCTAGGATGAAGCAATCAGAGATCACGAAAACCAGCCTAGTCAGAATGCTTGAGTTTGCTAGAAAGATGTGTCGGCATCGATTAATTGTCTCTGGTCCCTTACCTATGAGGGCTAATGATTAGATGTACAGTAGGCTCACCTCAATGAACCGCTGGCTGGCTCGTTACTGTAAGGAGCAGGGATTCGGCTTCGTTGATAACTGGCCTTCTTTCTGGGGCCGCCCTTACCTGCTGAAAGCGGACGGCATTCACCCTACTGGGGACAGCGCCGCTCTTTGGTCTAGCAATATAGATAGCTGTTTACGTTTAGTTTGACACTAGGGACTTATCATTCAGCAGGTTGCAGGTGATTAGAGAGCCTGCTGGGTTTAAATCTAGTGCGGATGTGGAGTCAAGTAGTTTAATTAATATGATTAGTCTGGGAATGTATCATAGTGTAGATTATCAGCCTGGTAGCTTGGTCTATAACAGGGGTTTTCAAAGTGTAGGAAAGTGAGCCTCCCCTCAGAGAACATAAAAACAGCTGCGCCCCCCCTCCCAATTATTATTGCTATTATTACTATTATTGTTGTTGCTATAATGTAGGTTTCACTCAGGTATAAAAACGGGTTTCAACAATAAATGATATATCTTTGAAGATGATCTTTTATTTTTTTAAACATCTTTTTCAACATTTTTAAACGTTTTAAACATATTTTGAAACATTTTAAACATATTTTTCAAACATTTTCAAATATTTTAAACATCTTTTTCAAAATTTTTTAAACATCTTTATCTTTATGTTTTAAAGTGGGGTTTACCTGCCTTAGCTATGCGCAACACCACTCCGTATGATGCTTGGGTTGCCTTGGTATTTACAGTGCTAAATGTGTCAATGACTTTCTTCTGTGACCGCCATTCCTTTAGCTTCCTATCAAAAAACTCCTGTGGCTTGGTCACCAAACTTGGGTGTTTCGTATCAATATGACGCCGGAGTTTACACGGTCTCATACTGCCGTTAGCTAGCACCTCTGCAGATAGCACACTGCGGCAGTGGGGCGTCATCAGGACCAATCCATGAAAATTCAAACTTTAAATAATCATGGTCATACTTACTCCGTTTTCTGCTTGCCCCAGACGCTGTCTCCTTTCTCACTGTAGGTAATGTTACTAAAAATCGATCCATTTTGCTCCAAGCATTGCTGAAGTTAACTAAATTTAGCTAGACGTTTACGATTACTTTTTCTTCACTTTTTTTTCTCACGCTGCGCCTCCCCTGAAGTTCTCTGGCGCCCCCCAGGGGAGGCGCGCCTCACACTTTGAAAACCCCTGGTCTATAACATTGAGACTGTCTCCCTACCCTGCTGTATTGCTCCCAAGCTCTCCTCTCCTAAATGTGTGAAACACAATAATCTAGTAATTATTCCTACCACTGGTAGTGGTGAGATGTGTGACAAAGGACCCAATAATCTACAAAACCAAACAGCTAATGTTATCAAGAATGTGACGACATATCGTCCAAAGCGTTGGTGGCCAAAACTCTCAACAAGGTGTCTAATTCCAATTAATCTTTCACCTATTGGTAGCTCTAAAGCTCTGCCTACTACTAATCACTTCCACAAGACACTTAAATTTGGTTTCGGAAATATCAGATCACTGTCTACCAAAGCCTTACTAATAAGTGATCTGATTCTTGAACATAGTTTTGATATGATTGGATTATGTGAAACATGGCTGAAACCAAGTGTTTTCCTTCCCTTAAATGAAGCTTCCCCACCCAACTATACTTATGCCCATGTAGGTCAGGCAAATAAACAAGGTGGGGGTGTTGCCTTAATATATAAATCTATTTTCAATCTGACGTCAAGACTTTAATCTAAATTCCAGTCTTTTGAGTCTCTTGTTCTTGGTCCATCTCCCTCAGCCATGAATAGACTCGGCTCAGTCCAAATTGTGATACTCTATCGGCCTCCTGGCTGTTACTCGTTATTTCTTGAAGAATTTGGAGAATTTGTCTCAGGCCTTGTTACTCACTCTGATGAGATTCTAATTCTAGGTGATTTCAATATTCATCTGAATAAGGCTGCTGATCCTCTAAGTAAAGCCTTTCTGGCACTAGTTGATACTTTTGGGTTCACTCAGTTTGTTCAAGAGTCGACTCATTGCAGTGGTAACACCCTTGATTTGGTTTTATCTAAAGGAATAGCTGTTTCTGATCTGAATGTCTTACCAACCACATCTGCTGTGTCAGATAATTTTCTCATCAAATTTGAAGCATTATTGGCCTGTCCAGTTAATGTCAGCACAGATGTAATTGCCACTCGCCATATTGGTCCCTCCACTGTAGCTGCATTGGGCCAGCAGCTGCCTGAAGTCTTGGCTCCTTTCACTGTGGTAAATGACTCTGTTGAAAATTTCACTAGTGACTTAAATGTGGCCCTCTCTAGTCTCCTCGATTCAGTTGCACCACTCACTACCAGAGCTAGGCGACTAAAGAGGCCTACACCCTGGTTTAATGATGAGACACGTGTTCTTAAGCGGACCTGGCTAAAATCAAAATTGGAAGTTTTTTACCTATCGTGGCACGAGTGTTTATTGAAATACAAGCATGCTTTATCTACTGCAAAAACATTGTATCTCTCTCACTTAATAAATATTAATAAACATAACCCCAGATTTCTCTTTGACACTGTATCTAAACTTACTAAAAAGCAGCCGCTGCTCATCATTCACAGCCCATGAATTTCTAGATTTTTTCTGCAATAAGGTTGATGAGATCTTAGACAAAATTAGTTCTTCAACTCCATCTACTCCTGCAGATCCTGTCTTACTAAAGTCATGTCTACACAATGAGTCACTGACAGTTCCAGTTATTACGGCTTTTGAGACGATCTCTCTTGATACTTTGACTAAGTTCGTGTCAGCTTCTAAACCAACTGCTTGCCTACTTGATCCCTTACCAGCAAAACTTTTTAAAGACCTCTGGCCTTTTCTTGGACCTACAATGCTAGACATTGTTAATTCATCTCTTACTACTGGCATTGTTCCCAGCAGTTTTAAGACAGCTGTGGTTAAACCTCTACTTAAAAAACTGCACCTTGATCCAGGGTCTCTTAAAAACTATCGACCAGTCTCTAATCTTCCATTCTTCTCTAAAGTACAAGAGAGAGTTGTGTATCAACAACTTTCGACCCATATAAAAGAAAACCATCTATATGAACCTTTTCAGTCGGCTTTCAGACCCTGTCACTCCACTGAAACTGCTCTGACCAGAGTGGTAAATGATCTTTTACTGGCTATCGACTCTGATTCCACTTCTGTGCTTCTACTACTGGATCTCAGTGCAGCCTTTGACACCATTGATCACTGTATACTTGTAGATAGATTCAATTGTAATTTTGGTGTCTCTGGCTTAGCTCTCTCTTGGCTTAAGTCCTACTTATCTGGAAGAACACATTGTGTCTGCTATAATAATATATCAACATTTTCTGACGTTAAATATGGTGTGCCCCAGGGCTCAGTTCTTGGCCCTCTACTTTTCTCTCTTTACATTACACCTCTTGGCCAAATTATACGCAGTTATGGAATAAATTTCCATTGCTATGCTGATGATACTCAGCTGTATGTGCCTATAAGGGCTGATGATCATACTCAAATCACTAACTTAGAGGCCTGCTTGGCTACTGTGAAAAACTGGATGTCACTTAACTTTCTGCTTTTAAATTCAGATAAAACCAAGATGCTGGTCATTGGCCCTGCTAGACACAGACACCAATTTGATCAAGTAACGATAACAATCGACAACTCTGTGGTTTCACAAAGTGTGGCAGCCAAAATTCTTGGTGTTACGTTTGATCCCAGCCTTTCCTTTGATAAGCACATTAAAGAACTCACCATCACTGCCTTTTTTCACTTACGTAACATGGCTAAAATTCAGTCTTTTCTGTCCATGGCTGACGCAGAGACTCTAATACATGCATTTGTTTCATCCAGACTTGATTACTGTAATGTTCTGTTCTCAGGTCTGCCACATTCTAGTACTAAAAGTCTTCAGATGGTTCAGAATGCTGCTGCTAGAATCCTAACTAAAACTAGGAAATATGACCATATTACACCAAGTCTTGCTTCCCTTCATTGGCTTCCTAGCCATGTTAGATCAGAATACAAGGTGCTTCTGCTGACTTATAAAATCCTAAATGGGCTTGCCCCATCTTACCTGTCTGATCTCCTTAAACCTTACATGCCATCTCGAGCTCTTCGTTCTCAAAATACAGGGCTCCTGTGTGTACCCAAAGTTAGAAAGAAGTCAGCTGGTGGCAGGGCCTTTTCCTATCGGGCTCCATTGTTGTGGAATAACCTGCCTGCTGCCATCAGACAATCAGAGTCAGTTGAGTCCTTTAAATCCAAACTTAAAACTCATCTTTTTGCCTTAACTTACAATTAGTTGCCTTTAAATTGAGTGCTTCAGAACCTGTACTGGATGGCGGGTTGGTTTTCTGTCGCAATGAATTTACCAACCACTGTTCTGCCGACGAGATTATCAAGTATAGATTACAGGGTAAAGATTATGACTAGTTGATGACTTAATTGATTATGACTAATGACTATTGCAAACTGTTCTCTTCTCTAACATGTCTCTCTCTTTCTCTGAATGATGTCTTCTCCTTTCTTTTTTCTGTGTTTGAATGGTGTCATGTGAGTCTCTCTTGCGTACACGTGCAGTCGGTTCTCCTCCCAGGTCTCCGTGGTGATGGTGGTCACCATTTGGATGCTGCCTGCCCTTCCTCTCCTCACATAAGTTTTTTTTTTTTTTACATGATGATGCTTGTCGCATGGGTTGGGTCCTGGACTGTTCCGTTGGCATCTGGACACTGCTTGGCATCCTGTGCATCATGTTCTTCATAAATTTTATGTCAATTATAATTCTGTTATCCTCTTTCGATGTTGTATTATGTAAATTGTGTGAACACAACATCCATTGCACGCTGTCCGTCTTGGGAGAGAGATCCCTCCTCTGTTGCTCTCCCTGAGGTTTCTCCCTATTTTTTCTCCCTGTTAAAGGATTTTTTTTTAGGGAGTTGTTCCTTATCCGATGAGAGGGTCTAAGGACAGGATGTTGTGTTGCTGTTAAACCCACTGAGGCAAATTTGTAATCTGTGATTTTGGGCTATATAAACAAAATTGATTTGATTTAATTTGATTTGTATTCTCAGCTGTATTCGCACATCTCTTTGGCAAGGCCAAAAAAATGCAATGCAAAGGAAGTGAAAGACATAGAAAACCTTTTCATTCAAAAAAAACAAACCTTAAAATAGAAGCTATAACTAAGCAAAGAACTGACTGTATAATCTCTGTATTACTGCATCAGGTTTTTTTTTTTTTTTGAATTTTCCCTCTTTTTCTCCCCAGTTGTATCCAGCCAATCACCTCGCTATTCCAAGCCGTCCCACTCACTGCTCCACCCCTTCTGCCGATCCGGGGAGGGCTGCAGACTACCACATGCCTCCTCTTGATACACGTGGAGTTGCCAGCCGCTTCTTTTCACCTGACAGTGGGGAGTTTCCTCCTTAGAGTGTCTGGGCTAAGCCTTAGTGATAGGGTGAGGAGCTCGGACATCCGGAGGGAGCTCGGAGTAGAGCCGCTGCTCCTTCGCGTTGAAAGGAGCCAGTTGATGTGGTTCGGGCATCTGATTAGGATGCCTCCATGGCGCCTTCCTTTGGAGGTTAACCGGGCACGGCCAAATGGGAGGAGACCCCGGGGTAGATCCAGAACTCACTGGAGGGACTACATGTCCAATCTGGCCTGGGAACGCCTTGGGATCCCCCAGGAGGAGCTGGAGGATGTTGCTGGGGAGAGGGATGTCTGGAGTGCCCTACTTAGCTTGCTGCCACCACGACCCGACCCCCGAGAAGAGGTGAAGACCAATGAATGAGTGAAAAGTGAGGGGTTTCGCCAGGGGGACGTAACACATGGGAGGATCACGCTATTCCCCCCAGTTCCCTCTCTCTCCCGAACAGGCGCCCCGACTGACCAGAGGAGGAGCTAGTGTAGGGACCAGGACACATACCCACATCCGGCTTCCCACCCGCAGACACGGCCAATTGTGTCTGTAGGGATGCCTGACCAAGCCGGAGGTAACACAGGGATTCGAACCGGCGATGCCCGTGTTGGTAGACAACGGAATAGACCGCTACACTACCCGGACACCCCATAGATTTACTCAGATTTTTAAACAAGCAATGATACTACTTAAACTTTTACTTAAATCTTGCTGTGAACATACATAAGATAATTACAATACAATAATTACACAGAATAATTTAGGTCATGACTGGATGTCTTTAATGTTCTTTTATAATGACTGGTAGTACATTTTCAGAATGGCCAACACTGTAATTACGTGGCTTTCTCGATCCAGTTGTTTACGTTCATGTAATGTGGGGTTATCGTTAAACCATTTCTCTTTCCTCCAAAAACAGGAGCAGTGAAGATGGTGGACTATACATTTAGACATTTCTTCAATCAAACTTTCAATAAACAGACTGACATACACGCTTAGGATGAATAGCAAAATACTGATGAAATATAATTAAGTTTACATGTGTTGGGTATTTTTCTATCACTGGTGCATTATCACACTGAAGATTGAGAAATGATTTTGTCAATGTGGTGTGGTACCAAAGAACTTGCAAGCACTGGAAAAAAAAACAGTGTTTCATACACAAAATGTAATGCTTGAAATCACCTTTCATATAGTAGCTATCTTATAAGAAAACAACATACAGTATACAGAAAATATGCCTTTCACGAAGGTGCCTCAGGTTTATGATAATAACCTCATTAAACTAGAAAACCACAGCATATATGTATTTTGTTCAATTACATACTCTATAATACAAATAAGACAAAAGAAAATTCCAAAACATACAGAATAATCTTTGACGCCATATCCCACTTGATACAGTACTGACACTTTTAGTTATCTGTACATTGGTGACATTAGTTGGGCATGGCACCCTTGTGTCTACATTGGTGCCGTGTCCAACCAATCTTGGCACCAACTGGATTCCACTGTGATCACGACTACCTTGCTCAATTGATCACAACTCACATTCGCTTTGAAAAGTAAAAAAAAAAAAAAACTGTCCAACAAAAATACAATCTACAGCGATGTTGCGATATTCATATCTTAGGTCATGGTTGGTTTTGGAATGTAACGTATGCTCTGAAATAGAAACCTGCATCAGGATGTGCTTTATAAAGCCATATTGAGTGAGCCATGTAGTTCCCCGGTGATGCTGACACTGCTCTCACATTGCCCATACCATCCAAAAGTGCAGCAAAGTCCCATGTTGCTCAGTAGTACCGTATATGTTGCCATAGTTACTAAGCATCGCTCAAGAGTCCCACATACATTCCTGCAAGATGTCTGGCTGAAATAACTCAACAGACACAAGCGTTTACATTTTTTTTTCTAAAAGCTGTCTGCCAAAATAGCGACATTACAAGCAGCGGTACCCTCCTGGGCGAGAGCAAGCTCAGACAACCAGCAGTCCTAATTGCATTGAGAAGATATACACAGCTGTAAGATGGAGTTGGCGAATAAGGCAGGTGGAAGGGGTTAACGAGGCTTAGTAGCTGTTAGTGCAGCTGATTTTGGTGAAACACGTCTGTGTCCCCATAGTTATGTGTCTGTACAGGCCTGTACACATACTGATAAGCAGGTTATATATATACATATATACAAGCTGAAGGATGCTTGACTTTAATGGTGTCATTTCTGACTCTTCTTTCTCCCTACTGCTTGCCTTGAATTGGCCCAATGGCAAATATTTGGCGATGTCATTTTGGATTGGCCCAGACAAATAACGTGCACCACAGCGTGTGAATCCATTCAGTCAATCGAGCTGTGCGCAAAATAAGTGCTTAACAACTGCATGAAAGTGAAAGCAAAGAGAGGTTGATTTTAAAAGACCATTATACCATTTTTTAGGTGAATTTAAATATTTTTTGGTTTCAACAATGCACACAAACAAACATGTAGGGAGAATAATATGACAAAACAACCAAAAATGTTCCATTGTTGTGAATTTCTGTTAACTGGAAATGACTTAAGTGAAATCCAAATACATTTAACGAAAACCCTGAGAGCCTAAAACAGGGCTAACATTCCCCCCTCTTTAAGACGTTCTCTTCCCCTGTACCTTTCGTTCTCCCATCCCGCCCTCATTTGCAGCGCTCTCTCTTCAGGGCGTCTGCAGCAGCGGGTCTTCAGTCTCCAGCTGAGCCAGCTGCCTGCGCAGGCTGTTGACTTTGTTCTGCAGCTCCTTGTTGTACTCAATGATATGGATCATTTCCTCATAGGCCTCATCCAGACATCTGGAGGAGCGGTTCCAGCGAAGGAACACACCTAGAATGAAAGGGAGTGATTGTTGTTAAGTTTTTCAAGAATCTTCCTTTTTTTTCCCCTCCCTCTCTCTTTTTTAAAAAAATCGGATGATTGTATAGGGCAAGCATCCTAAGAAGGAAATACAACTCCAATGAAGCCAGGTCTAAGTTTTTCCCCAATGTACAAAGAAACACCGGCAGAGCTCCCTGAACAGCCTACCTTGCAAGACCTAGACCTCCCACCATCTTTTAAAGAAATCCTACATGCAGTCAAGACCCTGAAAAACAACAAAACCCCTGAACCTGATAATATTCCAGCTGAAATCCTCAAGGAAGGAGGCCATCTCTGTACGAGGACACTGTATCTCTATATCCTTGAGGTGTGGAGTCGCGAGTGTGTCCCCCAACAGTGGAAAGATGCCAACATTGTGGCCATTTATAAAAACAAAGGAGACAAATCCATCTGCTCCAACAGTAGGGGTATTTCACTACTGGCCATTGCTGGAAAGGTGCTAGCCAAGATCATGCTCCACAGACTAACACTCGCAATAGCCGAACGGGTCATACCAGAGTCACAATGCGGCTTCTGAAAGGATAGAGGGACCGTTGACATGATCTTTGTCACACGCCAGCTCCAGGAGAAATGCCGAGAACAGCACAAGGATCTATATATAGATTTCATAGACCTCTCAAAGACATTTGATACAGTTAACCGGGCCCTGCTGTGGCAAGTCCTGAAGAAATTTGGATGTCCACCCAAGTTTCTCACCATTCTTGGCCAGTTTCACTCAGGAATGATGGCCTGAGTGGTAGTGGGGAACCACAGTTCTGAGCCCTTTGGTATGCAGACTGGAGTCAGACAAGGCTGTGTGCTAGCCCCAGTCCTGTTCAATATCTTCTTAGTCTCTGTTACAACACTGTTACGAAGGAGGTTGGAGAAGCAGGCTGGAGTTACCATTGACTTCAGGCTTGATGGAAACCTATTCAACATCAGGAGGTTTCAGGCAACCACCAAGTTGACCTCTGAGAACATTATTGAGCTACAGTATGTCGACGATTGTGCCCTGGTAGCTCACACACCAGAAGCCCTACAAAACACTCTGTTGGCAGTTGTAACTGCATACAGGAGAATGGGACTGATTATCAACACCCAAAAGACAGAGGTAATCTGTCAGTTGACTGCCGGCCTCCCAAACCACCCAACAACCTTCACAGCAGAAGGGCAACAACTGGCCACTGTTCCTGCCTTCAAATATCTGAGAAGTATGCTATCCGACACCTGCACAATGGACAATGAAATTCGGCACCACCTCAAACAAACCTCAACATCTTTTGGCCGTCTAAAGAGAAGGCTTTTCCAAAACAGCAACCTCAATCTCCACACCAAAGTGCTTGTTTACAGAGCAGTGTGCATCTCCACACTACTCTATGGATGTGAGGCATGGACCATCTACAGCCACCATCTCAGAGGCCTGGAGGCCTTCCATATGAAATGTCTCCAGAGGATCCTCGGCATTACTTGGGAGGACAGAGTGCCACACACAGTTGTGTTGGAGTGGGCAGGCAGCTGCAGCGTGGAGTCTACCCTAAACCACCATCAACTCAGGTGGCTTGGGCATGTTATTCGCATGCCCAGCGAACGACTCCCACGTAAAGTCCTCCACGGCCAACTACGCCTTGGTCAACGCACTGCTGGTGGGCAGAAGAAGCGGTTCAAAGACCAAATGAAGACCACACTGAAAAGATGTCAGATCAACCCCTCTTCTTTGGAGGAACTTGCTTCCCGCCGCACAACCTGGCACTCTCACATCTCAGAGGGAGTGAAGTATATGGAAAACCAGCGCACACAACACCGTGTAGCAAAGAGTGCGAAGAGGCTTACTGACAAAGCTACCGCTACCCCCTCCAGCACCACTTTTACATGCCTGGTCTGCAACCGCAACGGTGCATCCAGGATCGGACTATTCAGCCACCAAAGGACCCACAAATAGGAGAAGAGGGTCATCATCGGACACGATGGACAACTAGCAAGCAAGCAAGCATCCTAAGAAGAAAATACAACTCCAATGAAGCCAGGTCTATGTTTTTCCCCAATGTAAAAAAGAAACACTGTTCATGAAAAACACTTGCATTCCGTTGCCTACCAACACGGGAATCGCTGGTTCGAATCCCCATGTTACCTGCAGCTTGGTCAGGCATCCCTACAGACACAATTGGCCGTGTCTGTGGGTGGGAAGCCGTATGTGGGTATGTGACCTGGTCGCTGCACTAGCGCCTCCTCTGGTCGGTCAGGGGAACTGGGGGGAAATGGCGTGATCCTACTACATGCTAGGTCCCCCTGGCAAAACTCCCCACTGTCAGGTGAAAAGAAGCAGCTGGTAACTCCACATGTACCGGAGGAGGCATGTGGTAGTCTGCAGCCCTCCCCAAATAGGCAGAGGGTGGAGCAGCGACTGGGACAGTTCGGAAATTGGCCAAGTACAATTGGGGAGAAAACGAGGGGGGGAACAACATTTGCACGAAACCATATCAATAATGAATAATCCTTTCTTACTTAACGTTTTTTCATTTCAGGTAACACACTGGTTGACGTGCAGTTCAAGCAAACATCTTTTACGTTACTGGACATTATTGTTGAGAGGCTCTTTTGGCTCTTCTACATCTAATGAGCTCCAAAAGTGAAAAAAAAAACCCAAAACAAAACCAAAACAGAGACTTGTTAAAAATCTTCAATTTAAAAATCAAATGTATGAAAAACAGTCGATCAAGTTGTTCTGGAGATGAACAACAGAATTTGCTGTTCATGTTCAGGTGTGAAGTTTTGCGAGTTGAGCAGAAGGTGGAGTTATATACAGAATGTGCAACAGCAGATGGACAGAATGTCATGGGGCGTCCTCCAAAACTAATAACGGATGACGCAGAGACCCATCTCGTGAGCTGACAGCAAAAACACCTTTCCCCACAGCGGTTGTGGGTGGTTGCAGCGGGAGCTCGTGCTGAAATACATTGTTGAACAGACGCAAGTATGTGACTCTGGAATGTTCTGTATGCATAGATGGCGCGCCATGACGTGCCAGTCACTTAGCGTTCAACATTAAAGCAAGTGAGGGGTGGGCTGGATCTGGCACTTCTTTAAAACCAACCAACCAAACCCCTGGAACAAGACGTTGGATCGCCTGGGGACATTGCTCTGTGCCTCATGCCAACAACTGAAAATGGCAGTGCTTCATTTTCACTTTGTTAATCAAAATGAGCACAGGCGATCCAGACCTATTAAACAAATTACTGCAGTCATTCTTATCCACTTCATGCTATTTCTAAAGGCTTAGAAGAGAATAATTTCAAATGAAGGGCAAGGGCCTTACAATACAATACAACAGAAATACAATAAAGATAATATAAAATATAATAATAATAATAAATATAATAATAATAATATCTAATATATATACATAATATATAATAATAATAATAAAATAATGATAATAATAAAATATAAAATGATATAAAAAAATAGAAATACAACAGATCCTCACTTTTCTTAACCAAGAGACATCCAAACTCATAAAAGTATCAACTGACATACATCAAGTAACGAATTAATTGAGACCTATCTTATTTGTGTACAAAAGTTTTAATTTCCAGGTCGGGCGTTCCCACAGACACATTTGGCCATGTCTGCAGGGGGGAAGCCGGATGTGGGTATGTGTCCTGGTCGCTGCACTAGCGCCTCCTCTGGTCACTCGGGGCGCCTGTTCAGGGGGGAGGGGGAACTGGGGGGCAATGGCATGATCCTCCCACGCGCTACATCCCCCTGGCGAAACTCCTCACTGTCAGGTGAAAAGAAGCGGCTGGCAACTCCACATGTATCGGAGGAGGCATGTGGTAGTCTGCAGCCCTCCCCGACTAGGCGGAGGGGGTGGAGCAGCGACCGGGACGGCTTAGAAGAGTGGGGTAATTGGCCGGGTACAATTGGGGAGAAAAAAGAGGGGGGGGGGAGTTGGAATTTCTTTTAAGTGCAAATAATTTCCAGTGCAGATTAACTACACTGGAAATTAGATCAGATGCAAACGCCACATTACTTCACATTATGATTTAACTGTGGTGTAAAATGAGAAACACTTTTTGATAAATTAAGTTGAATTAAATTAAAGGAGAATGAATGACAAATTTCAGGTAAGAGAGTTCTTCCTCTGTTAATGGATATGTGGTGATTTGGATAGAAATTGTTCAAATTCTTGCCTGGTATCTACACATATTTTGGGATCATCCAAACATGTCCCATGAGTGAGCAATATCCTTAAGACAACATCTTTTAATAAAATTTTACTTTGGCCCATGGCCCTCATCAGAATGCAGGCTTCTTACTAAGTAAATATTATTGCCTCGCTGTGAAGAGAGTTTAAAATGCATACGTGTCAAGCACCCTTTGTGGTGCATGCAGCAAGATGCAAGGTTTAAATTCCAGACTAGCAGGCGTAAAGCATGTCCTTAGATGACATACGGACATTTATTACAGGATGGGATTAAATCATCTCTATGTCCAAGGATGACACAACAAAAAATAGGCTGCAGAAAATGGTTTAATTTTCCTAAGGCAATAGCATGGAGTTTTAAGAGGCTTGCTAAAGTAGAGCAATCATGCCCCCAAGGTCATAATCACTGAACTAATGCTTTTTCAATGCTTGGTGTATGCCATCGTACTCAAGTCTGTCCTTGATGATGAACGCTAGAAATCTGGACCTCTTCATGCAAACCTCAAACATGGTTATGAAGGCAGCAGTGTTTTCTCTGAAAGAGGACTATGAGCAGGATGAGGGCTGCATGCCATGCCCTCTTGCTGGGCCGGTCTCATTTGTTCTGTCCCATATGGAATGTGGTTGTAGCTCTTACACTGTAGGCTTTAAGAGAGGCCCACACTGGCAGTGGTGTTTGAACTTAATGAACCCTAATCTGTCTGGACCCTTTACACATGAGCTTTACATTGAGCTGATGCAAGAATCGGCCAAATTTGCACTTTGGGCTTTGCATTTTGGGCAAAGATTATCCCAATAAAAACCAGTTTTCTAGAGCTTCTGACTAGGAAAATGAAAATCTTCGTCCTTATTATTCAACTTGGTTCTGAGAGAAATGTCAGTGGGGTCACATTTGTTTTTGTTGTTTTGTTTTTTTTACCCTCATAGAAGTTGTTGTGGTATAGCGTTTTCAAAGAACCCCTCAAAAGGCACTCATTTGAAATACATGACAGGGGGGAACTCTGGTCTGATAGCAGAGTCATGGGTTGGAATCTGGCAATGGCACCTTTGCAGCATTTATTTCCTTATTTGCTTCACTGAGTGTTTCCTGTCTCTCTGCCCTATCCTGTCCAACAAAGGCTACAATACCATAAACCTATTTGCAAAAACACAAAGAAATGAAAGGCAGATCAGTTCATCTGGATAATTATTGATATGATATTGATAAATATTATTGAGCATGCATAAAGACAAAGAAATGAAAGGCGATCATGAGGGCTCACACTCAGCTATACCATGTGAATCGCTGATAAACTGCTGTTGTAAACATTCATCAATGAATACAGTCAAATCTGTATTCATCAAAACATCTATATGTTCCATTTCCAAAACATTTTCAATGTGGTGACAGAATTATTTGAATGACAATGTGTTTCTAATACTTGTCTGAGGTTGTATTATGGAGGCCTAGCACAGTCTGGTGTGTATTGAAAAAAAAAAAAAAAAAGCAAGTCATCCTTCTTTCAAACACAGACTATCAGACTCTCAGATATTGCTTGCATCCAACTCGATTTCAACAAAACAGACGGTATTCTCAACCTCAATACACATTCTTAACATTGCTACACAAACCACTTTACACTCAATTTAGTTAGACTGTTACTAGGCAACGCTAGGTCTTCTTCTTTAGTTATGTCTAAATCACATGGATTGGATGGATGGAAATTTTAAGTATTCTTATATAGGGAAGTTTTTTTTTCTTCTCCAGGGCAACCCTGCTTCACATTTACAAACTGTCCAGTCTTGAGAAATGTCTAATACAATTACAATCCACTACTGTCAGCCAATGAGCCCCACTCAGCATCAGGTGTCTTTCTCAATGGCACTACAGTTGTTGAAGGTATGAAGAGCACTAGTCAAGCTTAGACTTGTTTCCACACACCTTTACAACAATGGTGTGATGTGGGAGGGGATGACTTTGTAGACTGGATTCATAATTATGGACACTGTAAATGTACAACTCAACACTTCATTCACTAACATGATGAAAATGAACACGTGCAGATGAAAACAAACAGTGGTGGCCGAGGCAGCATCGTCAAGTAGCCAACGTGTGTCTTGAGTTTGCTTATAGGGGGAATAAAAAGGTAATTTCCATGAAGCAGTTCATGCTATGAATTCACAAAGATTGAAGTAAGATTTTTTTTCTTAAGATGCCACATAGCCCATGATGGGACTTTACAAAAGATTAATGCCTCGTCTAGTTCTTTAATTGTGTCCATTTCTCTGGAAAATCCATCCATCCATCCATTATCCAACCGCTTATCCTGCTCTCAGGGTAGCGGGGATGCTGGAGCCTATCCCAGCAGTCATTGGGCAGCAGGCGGGGAGACACCCTGGACAAGCCGCCAGGCCATCACAGGTCACACAGACACCTAGGGACAATGTAGTACAGCCAATTCACTTGATCTGCATGTGTTTTGACTGTGGGAGGAAACTGGAGCACCCGGAGGAAACCCATGCAGACACGGGGAGAACATGCAAACTCCACACAGAGGATGACCCCCAAGGTTGGACGACCCCAGGGCTCGAACCCTTGTTGTCGCCTGACAACAAGGGTTCGCACCACCGTGCCGCCCTTCTCTGGAAATATTTTTCGAATTTATTTCAATATTCCTGCTGTTTGTTATAAGAAAAGTCTTACAATATGAGGTGCTATCATTGCCTATGTGAATAAAGGTTAGCAGATACTGTTGTGGCTGAAGACCACCAGGTATAACACTGACATCCAATGGTGCCGCCTTGCTTTATAATTAGTATCAAGTATGCAGCATTAGCAATGTTAAAACGTGCTTTCTATCAAATGGAGACGAACTGCTTTTGTAATTGGTTTAGCCATCGAAAACAATCTCTCTGAATAACTACGAAGAGTTACTAAAGGCTAAAAGACACATTGCCGCAGACTTATGTTTTCGTTTAATTTATTCAACCGACCCTGAATTCCTCACTGCTGAGGAATTCAGGGTCAGTTGAGCAGTTGTCACCTTGCATACCTTGGATAGTTGACATGCCATCGGTGTATGTGTGTGTGTGTGTGTGTGTGTGTGTGTGTGTGTGTGTGTGTGTGTGTGTGTGTGTGTGCGTGTGTGAATTAATTAATTAATTGTAAAGCGCTTTGAGTGGTTGTTGCAGCTAGAAAAGCGCTATATAAAATGCAACCTGATTGACTGATTAATACTGGTAATTTCACTGGTGTCTGACCACTCGAAATTTGCATGTGTCGCTTCCCCATGCTTGTTCTACCAGATCTGCTTGTTTGCTATAAAAACATTGCTTCCTTTTCGAATTCAAGGCTAACCTAACCGCCTTATTCTCCCACATTTGGCTGCGACTGTGAAGATGAGAAATGCTATGTGCTGTATCATTTCCTCAAGCAAATTCATATCGAGTACAAAAGCATTTTTGATTTGGATAATCATGAATTAAATATAGCCTTGAATATGCCAGCACACAGAAGGGATCAAAAAAGTCATTTGTTTGCATATAAATATTCAGGATTGAAGCTTTGAATAACTATGAAATTGTAACTCAGTGTAATATTTATCAAGCCCTGTCGTCCTTAGTTTGTAAAACATGCTTAATAAAAATTTGCCATGGGATTCACACACTTTCCTTCATATCTACTCTGAGAGCACATCAGTTCCCACACAGACTTGGGCTACAGGTCCAAGAATAGCTGTCATATGGCTGCTAACTTATAACTGGCGTTGACCAGCTACTGGCAGCCTTCATCTGCCACCTGAGCACCGTCATGGGTGTCAGTGGAAACCCCTTCTTGGTCATCTATAATAAGACCACAGTGTAGGCAATGGCGTCATTGATGGGCCAATGAAGTCATCTGTGCGATGCTGGAAATGCATATGTGCTAAAAAACAGACGAGAGTAAAGTGGTCATATGAGCACATGCATACTGTGGCCCCTGTAAAAAGTTTGACGCCATTAACACAACATGGCTAAATGATTATTATTCGGGGCTGTAAGATGCTTGTAGGTTGACACATGAATATAACTGCTGACTCTCTTTTCCACTTAGGATAAAAGCATCTGCTCAGTGAGGTAATATTAAAGTAATCATAAATATTTGAGGATAATTTTGGCATTTTCAAGCAAATCCCAAGCTTCAATATTGCTAGCTGACAAATCTGCAGTAATTTATAATGATGTATTGCATAATAAATGTAATAGAGGGCGGGCGTTATTGATTTATCCCTTAATGAAACTAAATGTTGATTGTATGGGAGAGCAGCAGTTATTGTGATTTTTGTCATATGCAACTACAGCAATGAGAAAAAAAACTGACCGTAGATGTGCATCTAATTTTGAAAGATGCAAATCACAAATGAACCATGTTTGGTTTGATGCCAATAAGCAGTATGTATCAAGCAACATCAGCAAAGATGTGACACACCCAGGTCACAGTCTGTTTGTTCCCTTGCCATCAGGGAAAAGATACCGCACCATCAAAACCCAGACTAACAGGCTGAGGAACAGCTTCTTCCCCAGAGCTGTAGCCTCCATCACCCCCCCCCACACACACACACACACACACATCTGCCTATACCTGCTGAGGACTAACTGGTACTAAAGCCGCTGCAATATGGACAACTATGTGCAATAACCCCATGCACTATTTTGAACTTTAAAAGCCGCTGCTATCTTTTATTGTCTTATCATCATTTTTTCTACCTCACTTATTTATACTTAATGTTGTTTGTCCTTGTTTTTATATTGGTTTTTTTTTTTTTATCATTTACCTTGTCTAAGGTTGCTGGTCTGAGAGTCACCAAATGAAATTTTGTTATGTGTACACAATGACAATAGAGTATCTTATCTTATCTTATCTTTAACAAAAGTCAGAAAGAAGACACATATATACCTAAAATTTCATTGGTTCATGAAGCAAACCATACAATTAATGCCCAACATGCAAGAGCATCTATCATAAAGACGGCAAAAACAATGGTAAGGAAAGGTGTCTCTATCAAAAACCATTAAAAATAAAAAAGAAATTAAAAAAAAAATCACTAAATCTTGAGAATCAAAACCTTTGCGACACACTCTTAAAGTGAACCTGTATATGGTGAGCTTCAGAAATCTGGTATTTATTGCAGGGATGCCATATGGAAATGACTTGTATCTAAGGACAACACATAAAAATGCATGACCTGGTTCAAGGAGCATTGAGCTGTGTAAAACAGTAAAATAACCCAGAGATGCCTTCAAGCCAGAATGTCTGCAAGCGACTGTTGAGCATGGCAGGGGATCTGTAATATCAGGGGTAACCATCTGGTGGGAGTCATTAGGTCCAGTGATTGCTCTGCATGGCCAGGTAACAGCCAAGCAACAGGAGGCCATTTTACGGCACCAGGCGCACCCTATGATGCAGGCAGTGTTCCCATCTTTCGAAATGATGATGTCCCCTTACAAGCAGCGGGTCAAATTTGAAAGTCACCATGAACATTTAGGTAGATTCCTAGATTGCCAATTCTAAGCACCATTCAACCTTTACAGAAAGCTCTGCAGCAGAGAGTTTTAGGTGAATCTCCACCTCCTTTATCGCTCAATGAACAAGCGACCTTTCTGATAAGGACTTGCATGACAGCACTCCATTGGGGATTAAAGCTGTCCTGAAAGCTCCAGGATGGCCCAGAGCACAGTGCTAACAGAGACTTAATATATGCAGACTTTAACTTTGTTAAAAGAAACACTCAACGGTAGGAAAAATGCTCAACAAATAAGGAGCAAAATAATCCAGTGATTCAAGTAAATTCTTAAATAGACAGTACAGTACTTTCTATTAAATCACTGGATTATATGCGGACTATATGAGCTACTTGTCTTTATGGGATATTGTAAAGATATCAGGCGGCCAGCTTCTCGCAAGGAGTGATGTACATGAATTGGCTCGCTGATGCCCCCCTCTGGTGAAACTGTTATGCATCTAAATCTACCGCTAAAATACTGAGCTGTCCATCCACCCATCCATCCATTATCCGAACTACTTGAACTTAACATTATCCGAACTACTATCCTGCGCTCAGGGTCGCGGGGATGCTGGAGCCTATCCCAGCAGTCATTGGGTGGCAGGCGGGGAGACACCCTGGACAGGCCACCAGGCCAACACACAGGGCCGACACACACACACACACACACACACACACACACACACACACACACACACACACACACACACACACACACACACACACACACACACATACCTAGCATACCTAAGGGCAATTTACCACAAATAATTAAACAGAAGAGGAGCAAATCAGTAACATATCTGTCCCAATCAATCATTTGTCCAAAATTCCAAACTCAACTCTGGGTTATTTCGTCTAAAGTCAGTTAAAACGTGACTCAAAATATTGTCAGAATGCAATTACCCTAATTTGGAAGCAGGCAAGCCTTAATTTATGTATTTATTACCTGAAATACACATCTCACTCATCATTTCAAGGATGAAAGTAAAAGTATGGGGTACAAATTTAAAAAGCTGTTTATTCATCAAAACAAGGTCTGAAATGAATTGAATATTTTTACACTTATGTGCTGAAAAAGGCAACAGCATTCCTCCAGTACCACAGTATGAGCCTCTCAACGGGGTCCCAACTGACTGTTGTTATTATTTATCAGTGTTAAACAGATCCTGTTGCAGAATCTTGCTTATCACAATGTCACAACTTCAAGCAACTGTCATAACCGTATGACGCTGCTTTCTCACCAACATGGCATACCGCTCAAGCACTTGCCTCTGATAAGGTTTCCTACCTTCCCATAGCAGCAGGCTCTGAGGGGCCACAGAGGGCCAGATGACTAGACTGTTGGCCTCGTAGAGCGGGTTGGACAGGCGCTCCAACTCCTGGGGCCGGTTCATCCACGACCAAAGGGACACGGTCTTCTCAGGCAGATGCAGCTTGGCCCTAAAACAGGCAGAGGAGAGCTACGTATATGCTAACTTAAAAAAGGTGCTTCCTTATCACTTAAACCTTAGGGAAGTGAGCTTGTGACTGGTGCTTTGCTGATTTTCATTGCATGGATTTTCAAGAAAAATCTAAAGGAATGGACAAGAAGAAAACAAAAATCAAAATAATACACAGTTGCTGTACTGTGGCAGTAAAGGCTGTGGTTGTGGTGTGCATGTTGATATACAACTCACTGAAAAACAGTTAACATATTGCTGACAATCCTTGACAGGAAGCAAAACATGTTCAAACTGACCTTTCTGCAGCACTATTGCCCATGAAGGTGCCAAATTGGGAAGCATAGGCATGTTCAAAAAGCTGCACCAGGAACTGCTCATTGAATTCAAAGGAACAGGGGAATTGGCGTAGGATCTGCCACACACAGTCCAAAAAGAGGAGGAAGACAGGGGCCTCTTGGCGAGGCTTGCTGTTGGAGTAGGCTGACTGGGCACAGCGCTGCTGGAATGGGTGGCCTGCCTGGGTGGGGTGGGGGATCACAGAGGTGGTAGGGGTCAAGAAGGGAAAAGAAAGACCCTGTATCTTTCCTACAAGGGAAGGCATATATCTGAGAGTAGTTTGCTTCTTAGGTCATAATGAAATTGACTTAGTCATAGGACCTGGCCATAGATCCTCCGTCAACACACCTATGCATAGTAACTTTGTGAATGTGAAACCAGGTGAAGTAAGAAATGTATAATGTCCCTGCCATCTGAGCGCTGCTTTAGTCATAAATTGTAAACACCCTGTTCATTTTTAGTCAGGAAAGGCTTATGTCAGCACCCTCTGATCCCCTGTGGGATTGGGGTGTAAATAATAATGCTTTTCACAGCAACAGAATTGTTCAGTCAACCTCAAATTCTCAGTAATATCTGCAAAACAGAAAAACTAACCTCTATAAAGTCTTCATTAAGTGAACAACAATTAAAGAGTAAATGGAAAATTTAATTGTTTTCTGAGTCGAAAAACTTAAATATATGGCTTGTCTCGACATTTTGAACAAATATGATAATACACAAATTTTCTGTAATAAATCATCCAACAGTACTGCTGAATGTCCTGAATGTTTACATGTCCAAGTTCTTTTTTCACAGACACACACAAAAGAGAATAAATGTTCCTGCAATCACTGATCAGTGAGAAATTCTGATTCCAATCAACCGCTCCCCCTTTCTTGTCTGTTAGAAGACACACACCCCCAATGAAAAAAATATTTCTGGGCATTTTTCAAAGATGAGAAAAGGACAGAGATTGAGAGCTCACCTGAAGCCACTCGCGTTCCACCAGGCCTTGGAAACCCCTGATGGTCCTGCAGGTTGGGTCCAGGATGATCTGTGCCAGAGAGGTTACCTGCAGGGTGGAGTCTGCCCCTTCAGTGCCATGAACGAGCACTGATGCCCCCTCCCTGAAAGAGAGAGGAAAAAAATAAGCGCATTCAAAAATGTTTCAGAGGGCCACCTGCTATGAAATGTTAAAAATTGAGATGCAGATAAATAAATCTGTTTAAACAAGGACGTTTTAATCAAATACATTATACCTTCTAAGATAAGAAGTTCTCAGAGACAAATTACTTGTGAATTATGTTTGTGTCATAGAAAATCCTTTCACACTATATAGTGCACTAGAGAGTAAGTGCAACAGATCGTCCCTTTTCAGGCATAGTATCTGACTTTGGATGGCTGTGCTGAACTGCTAATGTGATGTAACATGACAATGACAGCATGATGTGTAAATGTTCAAGCAAGCATCCAAATTGGTACTCCTGACCGATCAATGCACTGTGCAGCCAGACAGGCGGTTGTGAGGATCTCCTTGACATGGGTCTGCCAGTTAGAGGCCTCCAGCTTGCTTAGCCAGCGGTCCATGTTGTGGGACTGGTCGTTGCATGCCTCCACCAACTTAATCAGGCTCTCTTGGAGGATATTAGACCTGGAAATGACAGAATGCCCATTTGGAAAATAAGTGATAAATAAAGGTGTCAAATGCTGCAAATGGGGAGGTTGTATGTTTAAAACCTAACTCAGGGCATATTAGTGAAAATGCAGACATATGGGGTCATTTTTAGAGGCCAGTATGGAAAATGAGAACAGGTTTTTAATGTGACTTCTTATTTACAGATTATCTGACAACTGATATGAAATACATATGATAAAAATAATACATTCTAATTGACAAAGGTAAAAAAAAGTCATATCCCGTGCAAATAATGCAAAATAAAGTACCAGAACACTAGATTGCTGACTGGAGTGTTTTTATAATTTCCAAATTCTATGGCCCAGATTCATAAAACTTGGCAGTAACAGCAATGTGCCACACAAAATCTATGCCACAGCAATCTTGAGTGTGTGAATCCCATTTTATGGAGAGGAAAATGCCCACCACTATGGTATTACCAATTCCTGGCAGCCAGATTTTATGAATATGGGCTAAAGAGCTTAATATAATGTGATTATTGATCCTCATAGTAAAACGTTAACGGTGCTCACATAGAACGGCAGTGGTTCTGTGTATTGCTTAAGGCCAGTATGACATCAACATGACATCATTACACAGTGGGAGGATTAATCATTAATTTGGGTTTTTTTTAACACAACATCAGTGACAGCGCACCTCTCGATGGCTTTGTGGATCCTCCTCCACTGAGGGTAGTTTGCCTCAGACTCGAAACCTCCGCCACGAGCCTTGGCCTGCTGGGCCACACTGATCGTGCGTGTGTCAATGATGTAGCCCCGCTTGCCAGGCCGCAGAGTAGCATTGATGAGCTTCTCGTCCTCTTTGCAACGTCGTCCATTGGTGCCTGTTAGAGGCTGCCCTGCACGCATTATCACCTGAGGGTAGCAGTGGTTTGGGGGAGAATTAAAGAACCTGCAATTATCACTCCCTGATAACAATTTACAAATTCTCATTCCTTTGGAACAACAAATAAACAATAACCACACTTTTGAAACCAATGACTAGGGACGAGTATCGTTAAGATTTTAATGGTACTACTACTCTTACTGATACTGCTTATCGATCTGGTACTTTAACGGCACTCTTATTGGTTCTTTTTGTTATCTTTTTTAAGAGAAAAAAAAAATTAATAACAGAATTAACATTTGCTTTATTTTCTCATGTCTGGACAGAGCATTACTTTTAATCATTAACCCATGTTTGTATAATTTCGTTAACTCTGTGTGGGCTCTAGGCTGCTAGCATACATAACATACCTCAGGTGGATGGGGCAACGAGAGATGAACTATGAGCTAGGCAGTCAAAAACTGCATTTCTCTACCTGTACTTGATGCACTTTTGCTAGACGTTTTGAAAGACTGCTTGAGTTTCCGCCCTTACATGCAAAAGATTTGTTGCACTTGTGGCAACAAGCATTGTCAGCATTGACTCTAGTGAAGTACAGCCAGACTTTTGATCGTTTAGTTCTCTCTCCACCATTGTCACTAAGAGCAGGCTCTGTGGGTCTGCGTGTGAGAGAGAGGCAGAGAGAGCTGGTCCCACCCCTTGGCTCGCACATACAACCGGCTCCAAGAGAGATCTCTCTTCTGGATTGGGAATAGTGAAAATGCATCATAGAGAAATGTCTCAATCTTATTACAAATTAGAAACGGAGTTGATGAGATAAAAGGTGCAAGATAACATATATGTAGCCTCAATAAATAGGAAATTTATTTTCTTAATTTCTCTAATTAATACCGGATTTCGGTACCCATCCCTACCAATGACATTACAATACAGCTGGCCACTAGCATATTTATATGCACATAATGAATAATAATAAGAAAAAAACACTGTAAAAACAACTCTGAGGACATCAGCTTCTTAACATTACATTTCTCATGATGTACTTACCATGCCATTCTTCTTGTGGTAGTAGCTGAGGACAGGGAAGCGGCCGCCATGACGGAAGGTCGCTAGTTTCCTTAGCATATCATCATCAACGTCTTTGGGCACAGTCACCAGAGGGGGATACGACGGGCACACACCAAAGTCCTTGTTAACCTCGCTAAGTCTCCACTCATCCGTCTGAGTGAAGAGATGGGTTTGATTAAAGAGAAAAATTTGCACAACCTCCCAATAATCTATGCAGTCTTATTTGCTCATGTCAATACCATAGACTCCAAGCATTTGAAGGCATCCTCTGAAAGAAAAGAGTCCCAGCCGTCCTCAATGACCTCAAACATTGGCCGGTAGAAGAAAGGGTACATCAGGGAGACTGAATCAAGTGTAGATAGAGCCTTTGGAAACACAGGCAAGTAAAATATTAATTAAACAACTTTCATTTGACATTACGAGACAAGCAGCCTTTAAAAATGGTCACAGAATGATTTTTCAGAATACTTTATTTATCCCCGAGGGGAAATTGAGTTCTATTACAGACACTCACGCTCTAATAACTAACAAGATACAAGATAAGAAAATAGAAACAGAAACAGAAACAAACAGAAATAAAAGATAAATAAGAAATAGAAATAAGAACAAAATATATCAACAAGCAAGGTGCACATAAGACCCTATCTATACTGCACTACCGCAGCACACAACAAGCAGCACAAACAAAACTCGACAGGGCCAATCCAATGACCATTAACTCAGAGTGTCTGACAGTCTGAGTCTGAGGGAGGAATTGTAAAGTTTGATGGCCACAGGCAGCAATGTCCTCCTGTGGCGCACTGTGGTGCTTTTTGGCAGAATGAGTCTATTATTAAAAGTACTCCTGTGCCCAACCAGCATGTCATGGAGTGGGTGGGAGACATTGTCCACGGTGGTACGTAATTTCAACAGCACCCTCCTCTCAGATACTTCCACCAGAGAATCCAGTTCCACCCCTCAACGTCACCGGCCTTGCGGATCAGTTTATTGAGCCTGTTTGCATCTTGGGATCATATAATTTCTGAAAAAGTAAAGTTATCCGTGTTGTGCATTTAGCACTTCGCTTACTTCAATAGAGCTGGCGATGTTGAGACATTCATCCATGCCAGGAATATCCAGCTGGATCACTCTTAGGTCTTTGCATTTCACTATAATTGTGCCCAGAGATCCCACAAACCTAAAAGAAATGATGAACATTGGATGCTGAGGCTGGTAGAGTAGAGGAGGCAATTGCAGCAGGTTGGACATTTGCCTTTTTTAAGTAAACTGGGTGAATGAATGAAATCGCTGAATTGAAATATTGCTAATGGTGTGACAGCCATTACAGATAAATGATAAAAAAGGCAAAAAAAATTTTGCCAAGTGTGTTTCACCTTCAATAAACTACAATTCTACCAAAAGTGGAGGCAAAAATCCTGCTCAATGTCAAATTTCCATTTCTCCCTTGGCTAATTATCTATTAAACAACTGCAATTCCCATCCATCCATCTTTCTTTTCTTTCCCAGCACTTCCCTCTTTATTAAATGTGATTTCACTTGCTCTGCTGCTGCCTTAATTAGCTTCATTAGATATTCAAGGGTTTAATTTCAATGTCACACAATGCAGAGGTATCCATGAATCTATTTATTCATACTAAAGGATATACAATAATAAGGCATCCAAAACGGAAGTTATTAAATAAGATACTAATAAATGCACTCCATGAAAAACAATCGAGGATTATTGTAGTAAAAGCCACTGATACATCACCTCTTCTCTATGGCATCAATGTTGGCGTGTAGTAGCCAGAGCTCCTCTGTGTTGTCCTGTCTGGAGGAGAGGATCAAGTGATGACCAGTCAGGCACAGGGTCCCCTCCACAGTTGGCATGAAGGGCCGATGGAGGACAACCCCATCAACCCTGGGGGTCTTAATGAGCTCAGCAAACTCCATGAACCAAACTAAAGGAAGAGGTGCAAACAACAGACACATGAGAGGATGTCACTGATTGGTGACTGGAAGTATGAGCCATATTCTTCTTAACTAACACAATCCATGTAAAGTATCCTGATTCGGCATGGTTTTCGTCAAAACTGGGGCAATTTTTTTAATGCTAGAATGAGCCAGCGAACAATAAATGTGTCGTTGTTTGTGTTATTATTTCCAATAAGTAGGGCCTACGCAGTAATGACGTAAGCGTCAGGCGCTTTAAATCACGGGGATGGCACCATTTGTTAGCTGCTATGATGCAAATCTTGCTACGCGGCATGGCTAGCTAGCTAACAGACAATTCATTGTAACTTCACCTTAGACGCCCAACTTGTTTTTAGGAAAATTATGATTGCTGTCATTAAGGAAATGAAGTGGCTAACACTGCCGTTAGCAAGCCGACGACGTTGGAGTAGGCGGTAGAAAGTGTCCATGTCATCTTCAGATTTTTTTTAAAAATTCAGTGTGGCGCATATTTCAAAATGTGAGCGTAAACAAGAATATTTACATGCGTGTGACAAAGTACCTGAATATTAAAGTGCTCTGCAGTTGCCGGACTGCCGATTTTGGTGGGGGGAGGAAAATGGCACGTTTACAAAAATATGCCGAGTGGAAAATCTAAAAGGCTGCAATTGGTTCCGCTCTCCTTCCGCAATCCCAGCGAGTAGACAAAACTGTTGAAATAACAAAATTGGTTGTATAATATATATCAGCATAAAATAAAAGGGGTATTAAAATGTGCAAAAGGGTTTTATATATCAGCAACAACGTATAAAGGGTGCAAACAAAAAGTGCAACAAGCGGAGATATAGCCAACATTGCAGAGGAATATATTTGTAGAAAGATTGCAATATACATGTTTAATATACAGTGCACTATTGGACATTTATATCCATCACTGATGACGTTTTGTTGTGGAATTATTTGCCACTGTGTGGTTATGATTAGGTTGGGTTTTTTTTTACAGGCGTAATCCCCTCAAATGAATGAATGAATCATAGCGTTGTATCATTAAAGAACACTAGGGGGCGACAATGAACCAGATATCGAGAGATTTGTGGCGCTGACAGCCTGGGGCTACAATTCAGTGAACATGGTGTACAATGTCTGGAAGGTGAGGGTGAAGACCATGTCTACAGAGTGGAGAAACTCTTTTTTTTCTTACAGATTTTGCATTAGGTCAGATACTTAAATAGATGCTATTGCATTTGCTGTGTTGCCATTGTACTCCGCACAAGTCAAATTTCTATTGATGACCTTAATTTGACGATTTTTCCCAGAGAGTCAGTGGTATAATGGCTTGATAGCAAAGCAAAGATAGTGTGTGTTCCATCAAGTGGTGAGGATTTGATTGTGTCCTGCACGTTTTTTTTGCAAGCCAGTAAGGTATGGGATTAAGTCAAATAATAGGCTCAGATCTTTCTGAGCCCTATTGCTACTGCTACTACTGCTACTACTGCTACTACTACTACTACTACTACTACTACTACTACTACTACTACTACTACTACTACTTTCAGCTGCTCCGGTTAGGGGTCACCACAGCAGATCATCCGTTTCCATTTCTTCCTGTCCTTTGCATCTTCCTCTGTTACACCAGCCACCTGCATGTCCTCCCTCACCACATCCCTAAACCTCCTCTTTGGCCTTCCTCTTTTACCCATCCCTGGTGGCTCCATATGTCAGCATCCTTCTCCCAATATACCCAGCATCTCTCCTCCACACATGTCCAAGCCATCTCAATCATGCCTCAGATCTTCCTGAGCCCATTATTTGGAAAAAGGCATAGAGGTCTCATATGCCACAGACACATCAATGAAACACTTCACAGCTTAGATAGTTTGATAAATGCTGACCTTAATTAATTAAGTGCCATCCTTAATTTTGAATTCGATTATGACTAAGTTATGTTGCCTTACAGATCTACAAATATTATACACTAGAAATCAGATTAACAGACATGCACACACACATGCACATGCACGCACGCACGCACACACACAAACACACGCACACACACACACACACAAGACTAGACTGACATAGAGAATGTTCTAATTCAAGAGGCTCTATTCAATTATGACATCCCTCCTAGCCAAGACAACCACATATGATGCAATACACACACACACACACATACAAACACACACACACACACACACACACACACACATGCACATATACGGACGCACACACACAGATATGCATACACATGCACACGTGTGCACGCACACACAGACACATACAGTGAGACTAGGGATAAGAGAATCCTTTAAAAAGTGAATACTTGAGTATTATGGGTGAGAAAAAAAATAGCAGATGGTTTGGCAGAGACTGCTGTGGGTCTGTTGGTTTGTTTGTTGGTTTGTTTGTTTGTTTGTTTGTTTGTTTGTTTGTTTGTTTGTTTGTTTGTTTGTTTGTTTGCAACCAGATGAGTATTTGTCAGGGCAATGCGTATTTGTGTGTGTGTGTCAGAGAGAGAGAGAAGGAAAGAGAAAGAAAGAGAGAGAGAGAGTTTATGGGTGTATGCTTGTGATGTATTAAAAAATCACCACGGTATTTGCTTCAGTTTGCAGGCTGTCTGGGCTGCACGATAGATAGATGGTTTGCTTTGGGCTTTTCCGGCCCACATCCTCCAGAAGACTATAGAGATGCCAGGGCACAACTTGAAAGTGAAACCCTGACTTGCTTTACAGACCAAATAGCTGTACTTCCTCTGATGAAAAGGTGCTTTGCTTTGACTTTCCCCACTGTCTGCCCCCCCCCCCAAAAAAAAGCTGTCAAAGCAAATGCTCACATCACAGCCCCCTGCAAGATTTGATAATACAGCGAGGATGTTTTGTTGAAGAAAAAAAACCTGTTTGATGAATGTATTACTGGAGGAACTGATCCTGGGGGATCAAATGCCCTACAGCATTCCCTTCGCTGTTTCATGGGATATATTTCCCATTGTCTGCATGAAAAATATAGAAAGCGGGGGACTGATCACAGCACTTTTCAGGTTTGTTTGTGAGTGTAACACGTTTCATTGCCTAAAGCACACTTGTCATCTCCGGTGGGCAAAAGTCCCGGCACAAATAGCAAACTATACAAACAAGCGCTAATGCCCCAAATCGTCTATGAATAAAAGATCCTTCATCGGGAATGTTTACAACACTAACTTACCCACACACACAGCAGACAAGCTTTTGATGTTTTTTTTAACTGACTTAATTTTTGACGACTTAGTGATCTGCTTTGCTCCTGCTCATACCAATTACGCACTTGTCAGTAATCAGATGTATGATGGAAGACAATGTCTCATTCATTCATTTCTATTATTGTTCCGTTCTGTTGTTTGCATGAATTTTTTTATCCCCCCCCCCCTTTTTCTTCCTAATTGTACCTGGCCAATCACCCCGCTCTCCGAGCCCTCCCGATCTCTGCTCCACCCCCTGCCGATCCGGGGAGGGCTGCAGACTACCTCATGCCTCCTCCGGTCCATGTGGAGTCACCAGCCGCTTCTTTTCACCTGACAGTGAGGAGTTTCGCCAGGGGGACGTAGCGCGTGGGAGATCACACTATTCCCTCACTCACTCACTCCCCCCAAACAGGCGCCCCCACCGACCAGAAGAGGCGCTAGTGCAGCGACCAGGACACATACCCACATCCGGCTTCACAGCCGCAGAAACGGCCAATTGTGTCTGTAGGGACGCTCGAGGTAACGCGGGGATTCGAACCAGCAACCCCCGCGTTGATACCAACGGAATAGACCGCCGCGCTACCCGGACTCCCTTGTGTGCGTGTATTTTTGATTATTCATCATTGTATTATTTCATGCATTCTCCCTCACCTCGTTTTAACGCATGTGCCTGCACGTTGTATTTAATGACAATAAATTCAACTGAATCTTCTGTGAATCATTTCAGTCCGTCGGGGGAAATAAGGACGGTACGGGGATGTGGGGAAAACAAACCCCCTCAAATGAGCTCATCTCGCTAATGCTTTAGTGTATGCTATGTTATGCAAAAAAAAAACTTGGATCTGTGCATGCTCTGAACGTGTGATCTGCAGCCGCTCCAACAGAAGGACACTCCAACTCTGAACCAGTGTAACACATGGCATATGAATAGCATTAGAAATACGGCCCTCGTTCAGTAAAGACGCCCTTTTTTGAACAGACCACAGTCTTGAATATTACCCATGCACGAGCTGGAAGCAACAATTATGAATACTTTTCGCAAATCAACGTGCACACCAGTCTTCTGTCCGCCTGCAGAAACACACACAGACACGCGTACTACACAGGTAAACCACACAGCTTCCATAACCTACTGCTGATGAACGAAAGCAGAGGCCACCCAGATGCATTGAGTACCCTTACTGCTTCAGAAATGTGGGAAGGTCTGGGCGTCTAGGTGGCGTAGCGGTCTATTCCGTTGCCTACCAACACGGGGATCGCCGGTTCGAATCTCCGTGTTACCTCCGGCTTGGTCGGGCGTCCCTACAGTCACAACTGGCCGTATCTGCGGGTGGGAAGCATGGATGGGGGTATGCGTCCTGGTCGCTGCACTAGCGCCTCCTCTGGTCGGTCGGGTCGTCTATTCGTAGGGAGGGGGAACTGGGGGGACTCGCGTGATCCTAACACGCGCTACGTCCCCCTAGCGAAACTTCTCACTGTCAGGTGAAAAGAAGCGGCTGGCGACTCCACATGTATGTGCAGGCATGTGGTGGTCAGCAGCCCTCCCCGGACCGGCAGAGGGGGCGGAGCGGGAGGGCAAAAAAAAGTGAAAAGTGGGAACGTATTGGCCTAGCTTGTTGCAGCAAAAAAAAAAATCTGTAATTCAAAGAAGGTTGAATCAGTTCATCTGGATACAACGTTTATTGACAGATATGTTTCATCACTCAACTAAGTGACAGCTTCAGTCTAAACGGACTGCAGGTACCCCCACCCCTTACAAACTATACAGTACACTGCAATGCCTAACGACCCAAACCAACCACCAGTTTCATATGCAAATATAGGTGTGACCATTGCTCATGTGTACTATTCACAGAAGATTAGGGATTGTTGCAACCAACGACCGGTTTCATGATCAGGTATGGGTGTGCCCATTAACTAGAGTTTCCATGGCCATGTGTACTATTCACAGAGGGTTGGGGAATAGTTGCACTCACAGCATTGTAAGATGGTGTCGGATGTACTCTTAGAACCCCCCCACCCCCCCACCCCCCGGTTCAGGGATGGTCGTTCCCTCTTCACATAGATGGCCTCTTTGACTCCCCATTCAAATCATCATTCCTCCCCAGCAAGGACGTGCACGTCCTCCTCCCTGAAAGAGTGGCCACTGGCCTGTAGATGGGGGCAGACTGCGGAGTCCTGGCCTAACGTGTTAGCTCTCCTGTGTTGTGCCAGTCTTTGGCCAGCGTCTGTTTAGTGTGTCCGATGTGCAAGTCACCGCAATCCTTCTGGCACTTCACAGCGTACCCTATATTGCTCTGTTTGTACCAGGGGATCCGATCCTTGGGAGCGTCTAGCGCAGCGTGTTTTGGGGTTTGAAAACAACTGAGACGCGGTGTTTGGAAAATACGAGTCTGTCCCGACTCTCCCACCACACATAACGGAATCCCCACTGGTTTACACTCAGGCAGCTGTTGTCCTTCTCCCTTCGGTCGGCTGGTGCACTGTCTGGACGTCTTCCTGGCTTTGACAAACGCCTAGTCAGGATAACCAGGCTTAACCAGGGCCTGTTTAATGTGGGCTTTCTCCCCTTGCCTTTCTCCCCTGTGTCAGTGGGGACGCGGTCAGCTCGGTGGTACAGCGGCCTGATGACTCCTAGTTTGTGCTCCAGTGGATGATCATGAGAGTCAAACCTGAAGTACTGGTCAGTATGTGTTGGTTTGCGGTAAACATCAACAATCAAGTGTCCCCCATCACCAACTGCAATTTCCCAGTGTAAGGAGGCTAACCTGTCATTTTTCACATCCTCCCTGGTGAAGTTGATGTGGTTGTCCACAGAGTTAATGTGGTTGGTGACACGTGGTACATTCTGAGATTGAAATTTAACCCAGGCGTCGTCCACTAATCTGAACCAATGGCTAGGTGGCGTCCCTGGATGGGACATCAGAGCCCACTTTTCTACTTCTTCCGTATACAAGTTGGCCACTACAGGTGAGATTGGAGAACCCATAGCACACCAATGCCCCTGCCTATAGTACTGCCCCTTGTATGTGAAATACATGGACCGAAGACATAGTTTCAGGAGCAGACTTACTTGGTCAGTGTTATGGGTGGTCCTATTGCTAAAGGTGGGGTCGTTAGGCACTGTATTGTACTGTATTGTTTATAAGGGGTGGGGATACCTGCAGTCGGTTTGGACTGAAGATGTCAGTTGAGCGATGAAACGTATCTGCCAATAAACGTTGAATCCAGATGAACTGATTCAACCTTCTTTGATTTTCTTACCCGGATTACTGAGCATGCATCAAGATATCTGTAATTCAGTTAAGATTTTTAAAATTTTCACAAAAAAAAGAAAAAAGAATGAAAAAATCACGTTCTTTTGGCCAAATATGGGCATAGTGTGTGCAAGAAAGTGCAACTGTGAATTCCCTGCCTTCCCTCCCATGCCAAAAAAAAAAATCTATCTGACAGACACAGGAACATTTCAGAGGTGGCTGCATTGCCACCCATTTAATTTAGAGACAGTAATAATCCATTCCCAGTATCCTTTGCATGTAACCTGTGATAAAATAATCTGACCGGGCTGCCAGATTATCTGTTATGCTGCTGATTCAGTACTCTGGTTCTTAGTGGTTTTTTCTTTTGTAATGAGGTTATTAATGGATCATTTAATGCTGTTTTCGCCCTGCATGCTGATGCGGCTGTCTCGTCACATGTGAAGGAATCTCTCATGACCAGACACATTCACCTATCAGCTGCAGTGAATGTCAGGAATCCTTCACATCCCTCCCCGTGGGGAGGGAAAGCGGGGGAACTGCAAGCAGGCTCCCCCCGGAGATCCATCACCGATTACATGCTCTGCATTATTTAGCACCAGCCACGCGCATGCTGCTATGAACCCTGTCTGCTCAAGCAATATGCTACCCTATTTGGTTTCATCAAACTTTAATATGGTTTGTAGGATGAGGGAAAAGTCCAAGAGGGTAGCTATTTGAGATCCTACACAGTTGTTTTTTCTTTCTTTTTTAAGTAACTCCCTCAACTCAATGTTTACTCAACCCCATGTTCCCTCAACCCCATGTTCCCCCAACTCGATGTTCCCTCAACCCTATGTTCCATCAGTCCTATGTTCCTTCAACCCTATGTTCCCTCTACCCTGTTCCCTCAACCCTATGTTTCTTCAACCCTATGTTCCCTCAACTCTATGTTCCCCCAACCCTATGTTCCTTCAATCTCATGTTCCCTCAAACCATTGTTCCTCAACCCTGTTTTCCTTCAACCATATGTTCCCCCAACCATATGTTCTGTCAGCCCTATGTTCCATCAACCTTGTGTTCACCCAGCCTATGTTCCCTCAGCCCTATGGTCCTTCAACCCCATTTTCCCTCAACACTATGTTCCCTCGACCCCATGTTCCCTCAATCCTATGTTCCTTCAACCCTATGTTCCCTCAACCCTATGCTCCTTCAACTCTATGTTCCCCCACCTCTACGCTCCCCAACCCTATGTTCCCTCAACCCCATGTTTCCTCAACCCTATGTTCCTCCACCTCTATGTTCCCCCAACCCCATTTTCTTTCAATCCCATGTTCCCCCAATCCTATGTTCCCTCAAGCCTGTGCTCTCTCAACCCTGTGTTCCTTCAACCCTATGTTCCAGCAACTCTATGTTCCCTCAACCATATGTTCCCCATCCCTATGTTCAGTCAGCCCTATGTTCCCCCAACCCTATGTTCCCTCAACCATATGTTCCTTCAACCCCATGTTTCCTCAACCCTATGTTCCCTCAACCCCATGTTCCCCCAACCCTATGTTCCCTCAACCCTATGTTCCCTCAACCCCATGTTTCCTCAACCCTATGTTCCTCCACCTCTATGTTCCCCCAACCCCATTTTCTTTCAATCCTATGTTCCCTCAAGCCTGTGTTCTCTCAACCCTGTGCTCCTTCAACCCTATGTCCAAGCAACCCTATGTTCCCTCAACCATATGTTCCAGCAACCCTATGTTCCCTCAACCATATGTTACCCATCCCTATGTTCCATCAGCCCTATGTTCCCTCAACCCTATGTTCCCTCAACCATATGTTCCTTCAACCCCATGTTCCCTCAACCCATGTTCTCTCAACCCTATGTTCCCTCAACCCAATGTTTCCTCAACCCCATGTTCCCCCAACCCTATGTTCCCCCAACCCTATGTTCCCTCAACCCTATGTTCCCTCAACCCCATGTTCCCCCAATCCTATGTTCCCTCAATCTCATGTTCCTCCAACCCTATGTCCTTCAACCCTATGTCCAAGCAACCCTATGTTCCCTCAACCATATGTTCCAGCAACCCTATGTTCCCTCAACCATATGTTACCCATCCCTATGTTCCATCAGCCCTATGTTCCCTCAACCCTATGTTCCCTCAACCATATGTTCCTTCAACCCCATGTTCCCTCAACCCATGTTCTCTCAACCCTATGTTCCCTCAACCCAATGTTTCCTCAACCCCATGTTCCCCCAACCCTATGTTCCCCCAACCCTATGTTCCCTCAACCCTATGTTCCCTCAACCCCATGTTACCCCAATCCTATGTTCCCTCAATCTCATGTTCCTCCAACCCTATGTCCTTCAACCCTATGTTCCTTCAACCCTATGTTCCCTCAAGCCTATGTTCCCTCAACCCTATGTCCCCTCACCCTATGTCCCCTCATCCCATGTTCCTTCAGCCCTATGTTCATATGCTCCCTTAATCTACCTTTAACCACAATTCATGAGGGAACATCGGGCTGATCTCATTACTATAGGACCTGTAGTCTGAAGGCCATTTCCTCAAGCACTGCTCCCATCTGTTGGCTGAATGAAAGATTGCTTTTTACAACCTGGGTCATCCTTTTGTAATTTTATGCCAGTGTGTGTCACTACATTTTGAAGATTTTGGATATGAAACCACTGCTAGACAGAGCTTTGTAATGGTGTCTTACTGGACAGCTGAACTATTGGCAAAATCAATGAAAATAAGAGCCTGGTTGTAAAAAAGAACCTGGATTTTATCCATTAATTTCTATCTATAACAACTTTCACATGGAGTTGTATACTTGAATTGCTAAGGAGGTAATTTAGAGCAAGAAAGCAACAAAAAATATACTATCACTGTTTTATTGTTTGCTGTATAGCTATTTGTGAGGAGAGTCATTATACTGTCTTGGTTAGTTGTAGATGCTAATGGCTAGCCATAAATTTTGTTACCTTTTATTTAAATCCTTCCATGGATTTGTTGTGAATAACATCGTTTGATTAGTGACACACAGTATATCAAAACTGATATCAATACTGTCTGCTTTCACAGTCCCAGTCAGGCTCAAATGTTCTGGGGCCCCTGTAGACATGGAATATCAAACTCCCACAAATGGAAGAAACATGTGTACAATTTGATATTCAAATCCATGCAGAAATTACCACAATATTGGCCCAGTGGTTAGCACTGTTGCCACACAGCAAGAAGGTCCTGGGTTTGAACCCCAGGCCGTCCCAGGTCCTATCTGTGTGGAGTTTGCATGTTCTCCCCGTGTCTGTGTGGGTTTCCTCCGGATGTTCTGGTTTCCTCCCACCATCAAAAATACATGCATGTTACGGTTAATACTCCTTCCTGTCTGTGCCCCTGACCAAGGCAATGGAAAGAAGAACTGGAGTTGGTCCCCGGGTGCTGCAGCTGCCCACTGCTGCTATACAATAGGATGGGTTACATGCAGAAAACAAATTTCATTGTAACCGTTCAACTGTGCAATGACAAAATAAAGTGTCTTTCACATTCTCTCCTTCAAACAAGCCATTCAGTTAACTTGCTGCTTCCTCTGCATTTGCATAGTACCCAGATTCTGTTATACCGGGGCAGGGACACGCTAAAAGACGGTTCAGATCATAGCAGGCAAGAAAAAGACAGGGCACCACCCATTTAATGGCTGATGTTTCTAGTCAACACACACACACACACACACAC